>NC_051450.1:22501453-22549801 GCF_001649575.2 Kryptolebias marmoratus | reverse complement strand
TCCATCCATCCATCCATCCATCCATCCATCCATCCATCCATCCGTCCATCCGTCCATCCATCCATCCGTCCATCCAGCCACATCTGATTTTGTTCACAACAGTCTGAACGTCACAAATCTAACGTTTTCAAACCAGACCTGGACCACTTTCCTGGATTTCCTGGCGTCTGGAAATCCCTTCGTATAATGTCTGGCCTCATTGTCAATCAAGTTTTCAAAGTGGCGCTCTGTAAACAAAACCAGCTCGCTGCTGGGTGATAAATCCTAATATTTAACAAAAAGCAGAACTATAAGAAAGAGTTGAGCAGACAAAACCCTTACAGTAAGTTCTTGGGGGCTCGTCCGGGATACTTTAGCTTCATAAATTGTTGTGAAACCTAAACTCATGGTTTTTTGTATTCTGGGATGTATCATGGATATACACAATGGATAAAACTTGGTGTTTTCTTAGTTTCTTGTTTCTTTCCTGTTTTTATTCTGTAAAGCTCACCTGATGACTCTTGATATTTAAAGACAGAACTGATGAGCAGTTAGGTCATCAACAGCTTTTGGTAAAAATGTTTTGAACTCTGGTGGATAAGTTCAGGTCCAGCTGACTTTCAGCGTCTCTTTCTGCTGTTTTAACAACATAAATGGTGACACAGTGGACGTGGAACCTGAGGGGAGTAAAATCCCTTCCATGAAGCTGTTGCTGCTCCTCGTTTGGACGGTCGGAGGGCTGGAAGTTGCTGTTGGATTGAAACTTTAGGATGAGGGTTGTGTAGCTGCTCCGCGGAGCTGATTTGGAGTCTGGATGTTTAATTAATTTGGGAAAGGATGGTGCCAGGTTCACACAACAGTTGGGCCTACGTGGAGCTAGTTTCTGTGAATCACAACTTTATTAATGTCCGCCTGGAGAAACTGTCAAAAACTGTGAACTGTTGATACCGTTAGAGTCGTGCCTCACTGTGCGTGAGGAAGACTTCTCCCTTTAAACACTGAATGCTTTCAGAGGATTCAGTCTGCTTACGTGGAAAACGGAGCGTGTTTTGACAAAAGTGTTTGGGAATTCCTGACGTCTCGATGCTTGGAATCTCTGCAGAGACCGAGACGTGATGTGTGCAAGAAAACAGAAAGAGTTGTGGTTTCAGCAGATAGCAGCGTGTGATTCATACAGGAAAACATCTGTCAGTCAGTCACCATCTGGATGAGACAGTCTTAAAAAGCACAGAAGGACAAACAAAGTTCTGAGTTCTCGGGAAATAAAAGCACATTTTGTCTAAAGTTACAGGGAACTCCAGGTTCTCGGTTCCTGGCAGGAAGCCCCGGTGGTTCCTGCAGAAACCTGCAGCTGATTTCTTCTTTAGAGAAACTGACATTTTGTTCTTTTACACGTACAGATGAAAAAACTGAAGCTGTGTTTCACAGAACATCTAAAACTTTTATTAAACTCTCAGTGGTTTCCTGTTTGTCTCTCTGATGGTTGTGGAGGAGTTGTGGCCCACTCTTCTTTCCAGCGTTACTTCAGCTCAGCTCTCTGAAGTTCTGGTTCTGGTTCTGGACCGTTCTGCTGTGTTTGGGATCATTGTCCTGTTTGTCGGACAGATGGCCTCACATCTGACTCCAGAATCAGCCCAAACCATCAGCCCTCCACCACCGTGCTGACAGCTGCAGTGCATTCTGGGTAAACATCTGTCCTCTGGTCTGCAGAGGAGCCCAAACCATCAGCCCTCCACCACCGTGCTGACAGCTGCAGTGCATTCTGGGTAAACATCTGTCCTCTGGTCTTGTGGTTCCTTCAGATGAACCTAAGTTGAGCTGCCATGTTGTTTTCAGAGAGAAGAGGCTTTAACCTTTGACCTTTAACCTGCTAACTGAGGCCTGTAGAGTCTGAGGTGGAGCTCATTGCACAGTCTGACCTTCAGGGTGAATCAGCAGCTGTCTGTTTCCTCTTGTGAATAATCTTCCTCTCTGTTGAACGATGGACTCCAGATAGCCTGGAAATTACTGCAGACGTGACGAATGTTTCACCTGGAACATTTCTGCTGAGCTTCCTGGAAGCAGTTGTTGTTTGCAGCAGAAAGCCATTTATAAAAATGTTCTGCTCTGATGATCTCATGTTCCAGCTGATGTTCTGATGAATAAGCAACTTTAAAGTTCTTAAAGCTCCAACTCTGGGTCTTGAAACGATAATTGGCTGCTGACTGTGGAGCTTAACGCGTCTCTGCTGTTTCTATTTTTGCGCTGAAATGCCAGATCTGAGCAGGATCACATCTGCAGCTCGTGACTTTCCCCCGTCTTCATGTGTCAAGGCTTGTGTCTGGGTTAGGAATGTGAGGCATGCCTGAATGCGGTACCTGAGGTGTGTTTTTTACGCCTCGGGCTGCTGCAGGAGGAGACTCTGCCCTCCTCCCTCTCCTCTCGCTCTGCCTCTATCTTTATCTCCCCGTCGCTGTACATACGTGAGGATTCACAGACTGTTTTAAGGCAGCTTCCTCCTCGCCGCTGCCATAATCTCCGTCGCACACAAACACGGCGGGAGTCACCTCTGGGAGATGGTCTGGCCGCGCGTCGGCGTCGGGGGAAAACAGATAGCAGAACAAAGAGGCTCTCTGTGGTGTTATCGCTTCCTCTCATCTGCCCGCCGTTATCTGCCTCGCCTTTTATTGCTTCATCGAGGTGGATCGCTGCTGTTTGTCCTGCAGTCACAGCAACACTTCACACACTTGACCCGCGGCCCACAGAGGCCGTTCACACACACATCTGGATTAAAAGACAAATCCGGAACAGGACCGGTTTGTTTTCCTGTTTTTATCCAGGAAGAAGTTTCACCGAGTTACAAAAAACAAACATAAGCAGCAACACAATGAAAGTTCATCTGAACCGTTAGTATCTTACCTGCTGCAGGTAGAAACAGTTTAGACTGACGAGCTAATGGCTAGTCCGAGTGCAGCTGAGGTGATAAATGGGTCACATGAACTCTAGTTTCTCTGTCAGTTTCACATCACCTCGTATGTCTATGATACTCCTGCAGGAAGTTCCCCCAGGCTGCACAGGAAGTGCTACAGCTAGCTGCTGCTCCACTGTTTTTGCTTACATCAAACCACAGAAACCCAGTTTAAAAATGATTAAACTTTAAACCAAACAGACAGTGTAGCGTTTAGGGATGGGCATTTTAATTGATTTTATTTGATTTTACTTTAAAAAACTAAAGTTTCTTAGTTTGTGTTTTAGGCTGTTGGTTAAAGTTACTCATTGCAAAAACAAACAGGTTTATAAACAGGTTTCTCCTGAACGACACCAAACGGTGCAGCCTGAATGAGTTTACTCGCTGAGGTATGCAGCTCTGAAATGCGGGTACGTGCTCAGCGTAAACAGAGCCTGATGGTTGACCTGATCGAGTAAAACAGGAATAAATATGGAGGATGAAGCAGGGCGGTGGAGCCTGACAAACTTTACTCAACAAGCCTGAGCGTAAAAACGGCCGCTGAGCTGTTTTCAGCCACTTCGGCTGTTTTTGTAGGTAAACAAACACACAGTAATCTTTCACAAATACTGCTTACAGTTTTCTATTTATGTACACAATAACTTTGCTGTGATATGAGAGGAATATTGTGGATGAGCTCCTTTAATCAGCCTGTTAGTCTGAACAGAGGAATCACATCTGTAAGGAGATGTTTCCATTATGCTTTAAATTCTTGAAATAATTGACCCTGTGTTGTGGAAACGTTGCCACCACGATAATAAACCACCACGATCAACCATCGTGGACCAGTCAGGCGTAACAGGAAGCCCTCTGTTTTCCTAGGATCTCATCAAAACCCCGTTTTAGCTGATTTCCGACGCCGTGGGGAGGTTTTATCCAGGAGGACTCAGTCATGACTAGAATTCAAGCTCCACAAAGAGGCAAATTGAAACCGTTTGTTTCATCTGAAGTAATTCAATCAGTAAAATCATCTGTTCATCCTGAAACAACCTGCTGATCGTTCAGCCCGACGGCGGACAAACAGGAAGACGCAGCAGAGACGGGCGGTGATTTCTTCCTGTCAGTTTCTGATGCAACGCTGAGTAACCGAGACGCCGCGTGTGAATCTGAGCAGCTCGCATGTTCAAGTGACCCAGCGTGCGAAAAAAGAAAAAAATCAAGTGCACACAAACGCCTCACGCTGCCTTCACTGTGCCTTCCCATTCGCCGGCCTCGCTGCCAGGGCCTGTTGCTAGGTTACCGGGAGGAAACAGCGTGCGTGCCGAGGTGAATGAATTTCCACTTTCTGCTGTGATCCTTCAGAGGAAGAAGACAAAGTTAAAGCTGCTGATGAGGAAGAGTTCAGACCTTCATTTATTTAAAACATGGTGGCTGTGACTGTAAGTGACTCCATGTTGGGGAGGACTCTCAGCTACTACCACACCAGATTTTAGCTCAGCGTCTGTTTTAGCCATCTGTGTGCTGAGGTCAGGTATCGATAAAAACATGATCGTTTTCACTTTTCTTCAGTGGCTGCCAATCAGCCAACACTTTCAGGTTTTCTCTTTGTTTGTTTTTATAATCAGCACATCACCGACATGTCGAGTAAAACCAGTCGGACTGAAGAATTACACAACGAAGCCACATGTGGGGAAAGATGTCTCCATGCTGGATTCCTCGGCTGAGTCGGTCCCATCCATCGTTCATCCTGCTTCTTTTCTGGGTGTCCACCTCTAATCCTGCAGTTTAAAACCAGGAAAACCCTAAAACCCTAAATATAGTCCTTCAGATGCTGTTCAGTTTTATTTGTGGAACAATGAGCTGCTTCCAGATGACCACAGGGTATCAACAGACTTCATATTTGTCTCCTGAGGATCTGGAAAGCATTTATCTCTTTAATGAAATAGTTCTTTGAATCGTTGAACAAACTGTTTTTCTTTCTGCCTGAAAATCTGGACTCTGGTAAAGACCAGATATGTCCTAAAACCCTACAGCTGACAGAGGGTGGACTTTTTATTCTCCAGGATGTGCTCTCAGACGCAGGTTAATAAAAGTAACTGACTCAACATCTTCTGTCTGCTTTTTTTAGGGTCGTCATGTCAAAACAGGCCAACTCGCTGCGATCAAGGTCATGGACGTCACCGGGGTACGTGTCCCACCCTGCCGTTTGTTTCTGACACGCTGCAGAAAAGCCTTGAGCTCCGTCTCTACTCCTGTGTGTCTATGTGCTTCAGGATGAGGAGGAGGAGATTAAAGCGGAGATCAACATGCTGAAGAAGTACAGCCACCATCGGAACATCGCAACCTACTATGGAGCCTTCATAAAGAAAAACCCTCCAGGAATGGATGACCAGTTATGGGTACGAGCGCGTTTGTGTCCACAAAACTAAAAGGAAACGTGTTAAAGTGCTGCCTGCAGAGAATTAAAACCACTCTGGGTTGGTTGTTTGTGGGTGCAGCTGGTGATGGAGTTCTGCGGGGCCGGCTCGGTAACAGATCTGATCAAAAACACCAAAGGAAACTCTCTGAAGGAGGAGTGGATCGCCTACATCTGCAGGGAAATCCTGAGGGTGAGAACCAGATTCCCTGTAAAAAAAAAATCTGTTGAATTTACTGTAAATCCAGAAATGTTGTCATAAACTGAAGAAACCCCAAACAGGTTCCCTGAGGAACACCGGTTAGGTCTGGTGTTCTCATAAAACATGTTTTAGATTCAAAAAGAAGCAAGTTTTCATGTGAAAAGGAGTCTGAACAGGCTTGAATGTTTTCTGTCTTCCTTCAGGGTCTGACCCACCTCCACCAGCACAAGGTGATCCACAGAGACATCAAGGGTCAGAACGTTCTGCTGACGGAGAACGCAGAGGTCAAACTGGGTGAGAACTCTTCTGTTTAGGACCATTTCAACCCAAGTTCTGAACGCAGGAAAGTCTAAACCGGCGGCGTCCTTCGTGTGTCTGCAGTGGACTTCGGTGTGAGCGCTCAGTTGGACCGCACTGTGGGGCGAAGGAACACCTTCATCGGGACGCCGTACTGGATGGCGCCCGAGGTCATCGCCTGCGACGAGAACCCGGACGCCACGTACGACTTCAAGGTAGACCTGAAGTGGGTTTACCTGTTTCTCTGCTGGACTCTGAGCGGTTTGGACGACAGCTTCAGATGGCTTCTGCTTTTTCACAGCTTTTATTTTTATTTTAGACACATTTTAGATCAATTCTGGTTAGTTTTGAGTCAAGATTTTAATACCTTTTGCATTTTTTTTAGACCCACACCGCCTCAGTGTCGTCCATCTTTATCTGACTTTTCTGAGATTAAAGCTCTTTAACTGTTTTGGGGCAGATTTTCCACTGATCTCAGATCTGAGTTTAGTTGTCTTGCTGTGTTTCATCACTCTTATCAGAGACAAAATAAATTTAGGGATCCTAACAAGTATTTTAGGCTGGTTTTAGACAGATTATAGACTATAGAGTGGGCTTTCTGCTGTTGTTGGAGAGTTTTCAAACTTGCTTTCAGACGGTTTGTTGTTTTTCAGTTTGGATCAACTCCTGAACAATCATAAACCACTTTGACCTGGACTAACTTTAGACTGGTTTTAGACCAATCGTTGATGGGTTCTAGACTAGTTTTGGATGTTTTTTTTTTTGTCCCTGGTTTTAGAGTTGCTGTTGGACCAGTAATGATCAACAGTTGGGTTTGGGTTGGGTTTTAGTTTGGATGGGACTGAAATCCTAGAAGGAACCCCAGGAAATGAGATCTGGACTACATCTGGATTGTTTCTGACAGATTTTAGATTGGTTCTAGAATAGGAACAGATATGATTGTAGACAAGTTTGAAACTTGGAGAAACAGTTTTTTTTTTTTTTTTCCATCAATCTTTTTATTATTATTTTTGTGTTTTTACAAATATGTCTGCCATAAAACATACAACCAATACAGTCAACAAGACCAACAAAACGCCCTCATAGGTACACACTTGCATTTCTTTTAAGCATACCGGAGATAATAGTCCACTGTTGAGGCTCCTTTGTTTAACATTGTGGCTCAACATAAGTCTTTACTTTAGCTGAGTTCTTCTTGAGACAAGTCCACGCCTTCAACAAACTCCAGGAATGGTCTCCAAATGGTTTCAAATAGTTCTCTTTTCCCTTTTTGGAGATACGTTATCCGTTCCAGAGGTAAAGTCTTCAGCATGTGTTCGATCCATTGTTTGATACCTGGACCTGTTGCTCTTTTCCAGAATAGTGCTATCAGTCTCTTAGCTTCTAGTAGACACAAATCTATCAACAGTTGTTCGCTTTTAGTAAACAATGAATTTTTTGGATATAGACCTAAAATGAGAAAAACCGGATCTAATTCTACATCTTTTGAGATTAGGTGTTCTACAGTTTCTTTTACTGCTTTCCAAAATCTTTTAATATTCCTACATTCCCAGATACAATGAAACAAGGTCCCTTTCTCCTCTAAACATTTTGTGCAAATGTCTGGTATATTAGAATTGTACCGATTTAATTTGACTGGTGTAATATATATTCGCATTAACCATTTGTACTGCAGTAACCTTAAGCGAGAGTTAACGGTTTGTTTCTGAGCCCTTATACAGATAGATTGCCAGTCTTCCCGTGACAAGTTTACTCCCAGGTCTGATTTCCAGGCTTCCAGTTTCAATACTGAGTTTTCTGAAGAATTAAGGACCAAAAAGTTGTAAAGTTCTGAAATTGCACCTTTACTTGTGCCGTTTTTGTCAGCAATTTTTTCTAGAGGGGACTTTGGTGGTTTGGTTAGTCCTTTGTTTTTTGACCCAATATAGCTCCTAAGTTGAAGGTATTTAAAGAAATACTTTCTATTTATATTAAATTTCTGTCTGAATTCTTCAAATGACATCATGTAAGTTGAATTTTTTTTATATAAAGCTTGAATTGTATCTGCTCCTTTGGTGGCCCATTGTTTAAATACTGGATCTGCTCTTCCTGGAGTGAAGTTTTCATTTCCCCAAATGGGAGTAAATTGTGATAATTGAATTGGTTCCTTTGCAAATTTCTTTACATCATACCATATTTTGATCATGTTTCTAACTATAGGGTTAACCGTTTTACCCAACAATTTTGGAACTGAATCAGAAAAAATAAATAAAGGTAAGGGGGGACTTACTGACTCAGATTCCATTTCTGTCCAATGAGGGCCATCTTTGACATTAAAATAGTATCTAATAGTCCTAAGTTGGGCTGCCCAGTAATACCACTTAATGTTCGGACACCCTAGGCCTCCCTCATTGTGAGGTAAATGTAAGAGAGACATTCTAATCCTGGGCCGTTTATTTTGCCATAAAAACCCACCAATCAGTTTCCTAAAATTATCAAACCAGTTTGTAGGAGGCGGCAGGGGCACATTCTGAAAAATATACAATACTTTTGGGAGTATATTCATTTTGTAGCTGTTAATCCTGCCAATCAGTGATAGGGGAAGGGACATCCATCTATTGATAGTTTCAGTGATTTCTTTTGTTAAATGTTCATAATTCTTCTTGCTAATCATATCAAGATTTGGAAATATTTTAATTCCTAAATAAGTGAGTTCACCAACAATCTTAAATTCTGACCTTATTTCTGAGGACAATTCTTTTTCGTCCAAACAGTTTGTTTTTAGTTTGGATAAATGTCATGTTGGGTTGGGACTGAAATCCCTGAGCAACCCCGAGAAACTGAGATCTAGATGAACTTTAGACTGGTTTTAAACCAGTCTATGATGGGTTTCCTGCTGGTTTTGGACAAGTTAGTCCAGTTTTAGTTGGTTGATTTTTCGTTTCATATTAGTTTGGGACTAAAATTCTAGAAAGACCTTAAAAGACAGAAATCTGGACTAAGTTTAGACGAGTTTTTGTTGCCTGCATTGGTTTAGGATTTGGTTTCAGTCGTGATAAGTTGAGCAGAAGGTGAATTTATTGGATCTCATTTGATTTCAGTCCCATTATGTGCTACATCTGACTTCAGCTTCATTAAAAGTCTTATTTTCAAAGTTTTTCAGCATCTGTAAACCTTCAGTTCCTCCTGGGAAAGTTCAAGCTGAGCATTATTAGGACAAAAAACTAAAAGATGAAACACAGGTGATGCAGTTTATAACCAGAAAATATCTGAGAGAGATCTGTAGGCGGTGGCGCTGTAGATATAATTGGATTTTGTGTCTTTGAGGACGTTAAACCTTCCAAATGTGTGATAGATCCAGCTGAGCGTCAGTCGAACATGACAAAATAAATGCTTTTTTGTTGTTTTAATTTCTTCTCCTGCCTGTTTTGAGCTCAAAAGGTTCAATATCTCATCTATCATGGAGTCAAACTGCTCGAAGCTGTGAACAAATAACAGAAACTGACCTTTAGAAGAAACCTCTCAGTGATCACATCTGTTGTTTTTTTGGTGATTTGTAATCCCTGCTCCTTACCACTCGACGGCTCAAAGGAAAAATGAGAAAAGTCCTTTGAGAAGCAGTGATTGTGCAGTGGTTTCTGGTTGAAGGATGTGCAGTAATGGGGACAGAACGAACCCCTGCGGCGAGCTGGTGGAGGATGAGCGCCTACACCATTAACTCCAACCCTCCGGGGCTTAATGTGTCAGGAAAAGCCTCCGTTCGTCTTACAGCACTTATTTGCTGAAACCCAACGGAGAAAAACTCCGGTAAAATGTTGGAGGCAGGAATCTGCAGCAGCAGTGGCAGATGGGTAATTTTTCTGCCTGTATTTTTATCACTTGACGGGTACACTGACCGTTGGACGAGTCTTGCAGGAGCTGGAAGTGTTGAGTCGGTAACACGTCGGGAGGATGTGAACGTTTTGTGTTTCTCTCTCTGCAGAGTGATCTGTGGTCGCTCGGAATCACAGCTATAGAGATGGCAGAGGGAGCGCCACGTAAGTGTGATGAAGACCGTTATCAGCTGACAAACAGCACAGTTTGTCTCCAACTTCAACTCAGAAATCAATGACTCTACTTCCTTTCTTCTAATTTCGTCTTTCATAACTTCATTGTTGTTGTTTTCCCATCTTCCTCCTCCTCTTCCTCCTCACCTCTTCAGCTCTGTGTGACATGCATCCGATGAGAGCGCTCTTCCTCATCCCCAGGAATCCTGCCCCGAGACTCAAGTCTAAGAAGTGGTGAGTCTCTTAACCTCATGCTGCACAGGGAGACGAAGGCTGCAAAAACTGCAACAGTTTGCATTTTATTCAAATAAATCACCTTTAAATCGAGGAGAAAGCCTTTGAAAAGCGTGACTCGTGATAAAAGCAGCTGAACCCGTGTACCTCCGTGTTTTTTTCTCGGCGCCGTCAGGTCCAAGAAGTTTCAGTCGTTCATAGAAAGCTGTCTGGTGAAGAGTCACAGCCAGCGGCCGAGCACCGAGCAGCTCCTCAAGCACCCCTTCATCCGGGACCTCACCAACGAGCGGCAGGTCCGAATCCAGCTGAAGGACCACATCGACCGCACCAAGAAGAGGAGGGGGGAGAGGGGTGAGGCCGAAGCGCCGCCGACTCGCCTCACCGCCGCTTTAACTCGTGACAAAGTCTGACGCCAAATCTGTTTGTTTCCCGTCAGATGAGACGGAGTATGAGTACAGCGGCAGCGAGGAAGAGGATGAGGAGAGGGACATCGGAGAGCCCAGGTAGGACAGACGCTCAGGTGTCTCTGAGTCTCCGAGGAGACGCCAGCTGACAGCAAAACACGCCGCCAGCTAGCATCAAAACACAACATCTGCACTTAGAGTTGTTTAGTAATAATTAATTCAAACATAAAGTGTACTTTCTTTGTATGAAGAAAACAGTTTTAAATGATTGAATCAGTTTGAGACGTCCAAACAAGAGAGACAGCAGAGGACATGTCTCAGAATGCTGCGTTCAAGGTCGATATGGAGAAAAATGTTGCTTTTAGTGCCAGTATGGAACAAAAAGATCCGGTCAATGTCTTTAAGGAACAAATAAAAAAGAAGACACACTTAAGGCCATCATGCAAAGATGCATTCAATGACATTATATAACAAATGCTGCATTCAAGGTCAGCGTAGAACAAAAGGTTGCTTTCAGTGTCATTCCATCGATAAACGTTGCGTTTAATGTCATTATGGAACAAAACGTTGCATTCAGTGTCGTATGGAACCAAAAGTTGTGATCAATGTTCGTCTGAAGCCAAAAAAACAAAATACTGCCTTCAGTGACATTACGGAACAATTAATACTCAACATATTTTTCATTTTAAAATGTCTCACTTTTACTCCTAATGTTACGCCTAGTGAATAAGAATTATTTTAAAAAGAACAGACGAACCGAATCAGGTCCTACAGACCGCTAACTCGCCTCCTATTGGCTGCCTTCCAGCTCCATCATCAACATCCCCGGCGAGTCCACTCTGAGGCGGGACTTCCTGCGCCTCCAGCTGGCCAATAAGGAGCGCTCGGAGCTGATCCGGCGCCAGCAGCTCGAGCAGCAGCAGAACGAGGAGCACAAGCGCCAACTATTGGCCGAGAGGCAGAAACGCATTGAGGAGCAGAAGGAGCAGCGGCGACGGCTGGAGGAGGTAGCTTCAATGCTTTTATTTTGAAAGACAAATTCAGGATGTAGCTATTTTACTTTGTGGTAAAACATCTCACCCTTGATTAAAGGTTGGTGTAAACCCGCTCCACCTGTGTAGAGATCTCAGCCGAGACTCTGATCTCTGATTGGTTGATGTCGTTACAGCAACAACGACGGGACCGGGAGCTGAGGAAGCAGCAGGAGCGGGAGCAGAGGAGGAGGTACGAGGAGATGGAGCAGCTCCGCCGGGAGGAGGAGCGGAGGCATGCAGAGAGAGAGCAGGTAGGAAATCACCCAACTTACAAGTCCCCAAAACTGACAAGTCCCCAAAACTGACAAGTCCCCAAAAAGGTGGTTAATGGCTCAACAAAACTTCTTGATAGAGCAACTCTTTAATAACTTCCCATGAAAACGTGACAGGTTAAAAATAGAACATTGTGTAAAAGTTTAGGTCTCAAAGTCTTAAACCAGCCCTCAGTTCTTCTCGTTTGCTTTCAGGCAGCCAGACTTTCCTGTAATTTCCTAAAGTGGATCCTCAGACTATCTGAAGGTCTTTTAAAGTTTGTCTTTGGACTTTTTTTATCAACTGATTGCAAAGACTTCCAGAACAATATTAGTTCAGAGGAGAAAACCACAAATATTAAGATTTTCCTGCGGCGGATGGCTTCATTAACACTTTCCCTTTTCAGATATAAATATCTTCCTCCCTCACAGCTGATTTCATCCTGACTGTTGGAATAATCTGCACATCTTTCTGTTTCTCTAATTACACCCCCTGCAGCTCCTTTTTCTTTCATTTCTTATCTGTTTCTGATGAAGTCTCCAGTCTAACTGCTCCTTTATGAACCTTCTTCTGTCTGCCCTCCTTCTTATTTCCTGCTCTGCTGATGTCACTGGTTGCCTGGGGCTTCGATTTGCTTCTTTTCCGCCTGGTCGCTCTCTGATTGGCTGTGTCTGGCGCCTGATTGGTTAGGAGTATATCCGTAGGCAGCTGGAGGAGGAGCAGAGGCAGCTGGAGATCCTGCAGCAGCAGCTCCTGCAGGAGCAGGCTTTACTGCTGGTAACACAACGTGCAGACACACAAACAGAAACACACTTGTTCACTTTAGGCTGTTGGTTGAAGTGATCCTGAACACATCTGGGCTGTCATGACTTAAACCCACTGACTGGGTTTGCAGAGGTTCATCCTCTTGTGCACCAAAGGCAGAGCGCTGAGGGTGGCCCCGCAGGATGAGGAGAAACTAAAAGGTTTAATAAAAACATAATAAAAGCTGCAAACAGGAGTTCAGACCTGAAGGAACTCAAACTTCTGAAACATCTGAGCTGAATCTAGGTGAGAGAGGGATTCTGTGGTCAGTTAATATCTTACCTGCTGTAGATAGCTCAGTTTGGAGAAACTGGTTGAAGAGCTAACGGCTAATCCCAGATCTCCAAGGTTTCATTTTATAAACCTTTACACTACCGTCAGTTTCACATTAAACGTTTGTGGTTATTTCTGAGCACAGACAGCAGCAGCTCGCGCTAAAACACTTCCTGCAGGAATATTATAATATCTCTACCTGAAGAACTGCATAATGCAAAACTGACAAGGCTGCAAATGTTCATAAAATAGCATTTGCATGATTGGCTTTGATATTTTTGAGTCTGGAGTTGTTTCATGACGACAGATCTTGGCCCTGCTCAGATTAGCCGTTAGGTGGGCCCGAAATAATTTAGGTTTGCTTCTAAAACAGTAATTTGTTGATCAGAATAGATCCATAAACATTATTTAGCCTGACGCAACAAAACTGACTTACATTAGTCCATTTCAATCAGTTTAACCTTCAGAAAAGTAGAAGCAGATCAGGTTTTACCATCAAATCTGACCTTTATAAACTCCTGTCCTGTACATTTCAAAGGCAGGGGGCCTGAATCGTGTTTCCTCGCCTCAGTTTGACCTCCTGTCACCTGCGGTTTGTGTCTACTCTGCAGGAGTACAAGAGGAAGCAGATCGAGGAGCAGCGTCAGGCCGAGCGGCTGCAGAGGCAGCTGCAGCAGGAGCGAGCGTACCTGGTGTCGCTGCAGCAGCAGCAGGAGCCGCCGCGCCCGCCGCAGGACAAGAAGCAGCTCTACCACTACAAGGACCAGGCGCCGGGCAGCAACGACAAGCCCGCCTGGGCCAAAGAGGTACCCTGCAGGGCCGCAAACATTGACAGCAACCAAAAAGTCCAAAAAGATCAAACAAGTAAAATCTGCCAAAGCAGTCACTGATCCAGCTCAGGTTTTCCAATCTTTTCAAGTATCTTTTAAAAACAAAGCAAATTTATTACTTCTTGAGGCATAAAAACATATTAGTTTGGAACTGAAGCGTAAAAAGAGCTCCTGTAACTGAAAACCGGCTGCAAATATTCAAAACTAGAGATAAATTTCCCTTCATGCTTCATGTTTTCCTTCCTTTCAGGACAGATTCTTGAAGGATGCCGCTCTGATTTAACTGAACTTCTCCACAGACCAAAGGCACATCTGCGTGTTGGAAACCATTCATTTGTTTGTCATAAAACTGTCAGAAGTCCTGATTTTTCCATCTACAGATTCCCAGATCACATCAGAGCTCCAGCTGCAGGAATGTTTCTGGCAAACAGGAATGATCATTCTTGGTTTTATTTTTACAGAAGAAACTTCAGAGCGGCGGTCTGCTGTCGTGTTAAAGAGTTTAACTGGTAGTAATGAGTGATGGGTGTGAAGGGGTGAAGGGGTGAGGACAGATGGAGGGAAGGTGGTGAACCAGGAAGTGAGGGCAGCAGTGAAGAGGAGGAGGTACAGAAAGGTGGTTGATCCACGCTGCTGTAATAAAAATAAACTGGCACGGCCACAGTCGACACTGCGTGAGATTTTTGGCAGCCATCTTGCTAGGTGCTACACTCTGTACTGTTTACATGTTGGAGCTATAAGCTGTCATCTGCCCAAAAACACATCACAATATTCTAAAAGAAATGACTCAGTTTGGTTTCTTACAGAATCCTCCGGGGACAAATTCTCTTTTTTTGTTCCTAAATGTTTTCATGGGTGGACCTCCTGAGTCGTCCTTTCCCTGGAAACGTTTTTGTTTACTTGTTGTTTTGTAAACAACCGCTCTCCAGGTGATGCGCCGAGCTCAGAGCAACTCCCCCCGCCTCCCTCAGAAGAAGTACCACTCCTTCAAGCTGACGCGGGGCGTGGACCTGGAACAGCTCCTGCAGCTGCCCGGGTACAAACCTCCCAGGCCCCGCCCCCCCTCCTACCCCGCCCACGTCAGCCCCTCCAGGGACCACCACCACGTCCCCCGCGTCCGCATCACCTGCGTCCCTGAACCGGAGTACACTGAGGTGGTGATGCGGCGGGGGAGTCCCGGCAGGAGCCCCATCAGGGTCCCTGACTCCAGGGGCCGCAGTCCAGCCCGCCGGGTCAGTCAGAACCGGAAACGGACTCGTCTTCCAGACTAACCCTGACCTGTCTCTGTTCACAGCTTCATTTCTCTAACCAGGTGACCTCACATCCTTTAACTCTGCAGCTCCAAGAACCACCTGGGTTCTCTGTGGACATCGAGGCTTTTCATCATTTTAACTGAATAATCAGACTAAGTCCTGATCCTGATCCTGATCTGGATCCGGATCCTGATCACGATCCTGATCCTGATCCTGATCCTGATCCTGATCTGGGTCCTGATCCTGATCCTGATCCTGATCCTTGAAGTTTGAAGGATGTGATGTTTGTAAAAATGCAGACTGACTTCCTTCTTTGGACTCTTGAGTCTCGATCTCAGTCCTGCAGAGTTCAGAACCTCCTCGGAGGCACGTCTCCAGTCCTGGGGAGGTCAAAGTCCACCTCGTTCGGTTCTCGGGTTCCGGGTCGTAATAAAACTCATCCGGTCTTTACCAGGTTTGAAAAATACTGAAATTTATCCTAAAATGATCAGAAACACCCAACAGATTCCAGCTTTGCTCTAATTTTTCATCCTAAACGAAGCTCCTGGTCACTGCGGCAACAAAACCAGCCCAAACCATCAACCCTCCACCTCCGTGCTTCACAGTTAGGAGGCGTTTCGTTTGGAAGACGTGGACTCTCTCTTCCCCCCGACTGGAGGCGTCTCTCTGTCCTTTTGTCACTAATTCTTTCTCCTCCGCAGCCTTTCTTCTTCTCTGCTTCTCTTCTGGCTTTTATTTAAAGATGGTTTCAGTTTTTAAATTTATAAAAACGGTTTTAAAGCTGCTTTTTTTCCCCTCTAGTGTCGTTTTCTAACAGCTAACAAACTTTCCTCCTCCAGGCTTCTTTCTTGTCCTTTTCTGAAATGTTTTAAAGGTTACCCTTCATGCTGTCATTTTAAACCATAAATCAAAGCTTTAAAAAAAGGTGTGAAACACCTGAGTCAGGGCCATGCTGTAGCTCCGCCCCCTGGTGGCTGTTGGTGGACAGATGGAGGACAGGTGGAGCGTCCCTCAGCTCTGATTCAGAGGACATATTTCCACCACATTCAAAGTTTTCTGCTCTAAAATCAGAACTTCAGACTCTTTTCTGCAACATTTAGAGTAAAAATCTGTGAAATTTGAAGCGTTTAAACCGCTCTAATTTTTTTTATCAATTTCAAATCCTCCTCAGTTTACTGATTTAACTACTAATTTAAATCTAAAGTCTCATAAATATGATCAAATATTTATTATTTGTTATTTATTATAATATATTATTGTTTATTGTAACAAAGAAATCATATTTTATAAATAATTAAAACTTTGATTCTCAGCTTCAGTTTCTAAACTTCAAATCAGAGCTCAAAAAAGTTGAATTTATGATTACATTTTTGTTTTTGCACAAATAACAACTAATTAACGTCAATAAATTAATTTGTTTTTATCGCCTGAAACTAATAATTAACACTAACAAACTAACAGTCTCATGAACTAGTTAATAAAAGATGTTTAAATGCCTAAAACCCATAAAAATGAAAGCGCTGACCTTTGACCCCGGGCTGACGGCGCTCTGCTGTTTGTGTCAGGTGGAGGAGCAGTTTAAGATGAACAGACAGACTTCTCCTACGTTTCAGCATAAAGTCTCCAACCGGATCTCGGACCCGTCTCTGCCGCCTCGGTCCGAGTCGTTCAGCAGCGGAGGGATCCAGCAGGCCCGGACTCCGCCCATGCACCGCTCCGTCGAGCCGCAGGTCAGAGCCCTACCCTCACTGAAGTGGCTGCACTGTGGCTTTACTGCTAAAGTTCTGGTTGCTCAGTATCTTACCTGCGGCAGGAAGCAGTCAGAGTGATCCCAGTTTGGAGAATCAGGGAGAATTTCTGATGATGTTGTCAAGTTATTCAGGAAGTGCCTCAGGCTGCACAGGAAGTGTCTCAGGCTGCACAGGAAGTGCCTCAGGCTGCACAGGAAGTGCCTCAGGCTGCATAGGAAGTGCCTCAGGCTGCACAGGAAGTGCCTCAGGCTGCATAGGAAGCACTACAGCTAGCTTTGTGCTTGACGTAAAATCCACAGAACTTCATGGAAAGTTAATGGAAATTACATTTATGTGAAAATGCAGCGGGAGCGCTGAATGACTGAAATGTGTTGAAAAAGTTGAATTGTAAAAGCTTAAAAATGCAGAACAGTAGCGAAATGTACCAAATCAGATGGTAAAATTAGCTAAATTCAGCTAAGAGCAGTAAAACAGATGCTAAGACTAAATTAAGCAAAGTAGTAGCCACAATTAGCAAAAGTGTAGCTTAAAGCTAAAAGGAACAGAATGATAGCTAAAAGTAGCAAAGTTGTGGATAAGAAGAATGGTAGGTAAAAGCTAAAATTGGTGCTAAATGCTAAAAGTAGCAGAAGGGTTGCGAAAATGAGCAAATTTGTTGCTAAAAGATAAAAAGAGCATAGTAGTAGCTAAAAGCTAAAATTAGTTAATTGTAGCTAAAATGAGCAAAACAGATGCTAAAACTAAAATCATTAGAAAGCAGCAAAACTAATAAAACTTTAGCTAAAAGCTAAAAGCAGCTTAAGAAGAAAAAGCAGCTGAAGCAGATTTAAAAGAGAACAAAGTTTTGAGGAACAGAAGAGATTTATGAGGAAAGTATCTTTAAATAAAGTTAAATGTTTAAAGGATAAAAGTTACAAAAACCAGAAGTCACAGCAGCCGTCAGCTGAACGAGCCGAACGTTTTGATTTATAAACAGCTAAAACGGCACAGTCAGCAGAAGGACTTTGTACAGAGGAGATTCAGTGAAGCCTCTCCAACAGATCTGAGCTCTTTAAGGACGGAGTTTGGTTTTGTTTTTTTTAGCTGGTATTGATTGGGATTAAGTACCTCAGAGCAGCTGAAGTGCATCAGCCGCATTAGGCTGTTTGGATGAAGTGCTGCTCTGAAACACGGTGCTGCGGAGCGGCTTTATTTTAGTTTTTCCCATGAGGTGAAGCTGGCCCGGACAGCGGGAAACAGGGAATGTTGTTGTTTTTAACCTTTATTCTCACCTTCATCACTCCTCCTGCATCACTTCCTCCTGACCTGCTTCACTCAAAGAAATCCTGATCCTGCTCTTCCTCTTCCTGCACCTTGCTTGTTTCCTGCCTGTGTGTGTGTGTGTGCGTGCGTGTGTGTGTGTGTTCAGATGGCCCACCTGGTGCAGGTGAAGAGTCACGGCCTGTCAGGCTCCCAGTCTCTGTACGACCCCCACGGCGTGTCCTCCACCTCGGCGTCGCCCTCCCCCTCCCGGCCTCCCATGCCCCGGCAGAACTCCGACCCCACCTCCGACACCCCTCCCGCCCCGCCCCTGTCCCGCCTGGCGCCCCCCCTCGACAAGCTGGACCGCAGCTCGTGGCTGCGGCAGGACGACGACATGCCGCCCAAGGTTTCTGCATGACCCGCCTGTGTGTCTGTCTGAGAGCGCAGCCGCAGACTTTACTCTTCTTCTCACTTCTCATTTTGCTTCTGATTTTTGGTTTCTGGTTTGTTTCATTTGGAGTTTTTGGTTTGTTTGTTTTAAAGAATTTTGACAACAGATTAGATTCTCAAAGTCCACCTTTTTAAATGTGATAAACGAACAGAGAGCCTCTCTGGTGAACACAGGTTTACCTTTTCTACATTTAAAGAAAACACCATCTTCCAGCTCTCAGGTTTTCTGTATCAGAACATCAGATCAGATCTTTATCAGGTTCTAAAATGAGTCGATTCTGACCTCAAGTGAACAAAAACAACAGAATCCACTGAACCGTCATTTATTCAACAAAAACAAAAGGTCTGCTTCTCTCTGAAGCAGCTAATCTACAACCGAACGGTCCAGAACCAGAACCAGAACCTCAGAGAGCTGAGCAGAAACCAATGAGCTGAAGCAATGCTGGAAAGAAGAGTGGGCCACAACTCCTCCACAACCATGAGAGACAAACAGGAACCACTGAGAGTTCTGCTGCTGGACGAGGTTCTACAACCTGCTGGTTGTTGAGTAAACAATGACTCAGTGGAACCTGTTGTTTTTTGACTTGAATCATTTTAGAACCAGATCAGTTTTAAAATGTTCTAAAACCCCAGAACTGAAGGCTACCAAACCTCAGCAGATGTTTCTGTCCCATTATTTGATTTAAAGAATGGTTTAGATTAAAGTTCTGATTCAGTTGAAGGTTTTTGCAGGTCCTAACTGTCTTCATGTTGACGTTTCTGTGTCTCCAGGTTCCTCAGAGGACCACCTCCATCTCTCCTGCTTTGGTCAGGAAGAACTCTCCTGGAAACGGTCCTGGACTCGGTCCTCGGCCCGGCGCTCACCTCATACGGGCCAGGTACATCCACACACACACACACACACACACACACACACACACACACACAGGGAGAACGCTGTAAGGTGGAACGGGATTCAAACCGTTTCCTTCAATGACCGAGACGCCGCTGTGTTTGCGTTGCCGTAGCAACCCCGACCTGCGGAGGACGGATATTTCCATGGATACGCCTCTGAAGAGGACGAGCAGCGGCAGCTCCTCCAGCTCCAGCACCCCGAGCTCCCAGGGAGGCTCCAACGAGCGAGGTGAGTCCGTCCACTTCCTGCGTCCAAAACTCCGTCCTGGACCCTCAAACAGCCCAAAGTGGACCACTTTCACTAAACAGGACCTCACTTTGAAGCAGTTCCCTCGATTTGTTACCTCAAAAATCAGATTTTATGTTTAGTTTCTCAAACGTTGTTGATTTTACTGAGCTAACGAAGTGGTCGGAGCTTCTCAGATGTTGTCACTGGTCGGTTGGAACGTTTCTCCTCGTCTCCGTTCTTGTTTTCTTCAGATTTCCTCTCTTTGTGTTTTCAGGTAATTCTGCTGCGAAAACTGAGAGCTCCTCACTTTCTTCCCACGACACCAAAGACGACAGCAGAGATCTGACGCGACCCAGCCGGCCCGCAGTGAGTCCAGCATTTCCAACACAAACGTCCCGTGAACATTAAATACACGTGTCTTTGAACGCACCATGCTGCGGCCCGTTCTCCCTCTCACCCTCCATCTTTTCTTCCACAGCCTCTCAGAGTTAGAAAGAAAACTTTAGATGAGGTCGTCCCTCCTCCTTCCCTTCATCCGTCTCTTTTACACAGACGTACACAAACCCAACAAGAACATAAATTAATATTTGTGACATTTTATTAAGGCTGCCAAAGCAAAACATGCAGCTCGGGTGGGAAAAGTGCGCTGTGACAAAAATGGAGGTCAATGGGATTTTGGAGAACCTTTGGAGCTCCAAGGCTGCGTTCACACTGCAGGCAGAAGTGCTTCTGGTCTTCCTGCTCTCCAGAAGCTTGTTAAACCTTCAGTCATTTAAATCAGATGCATCAAAGTAGAGAAACACCTAAAACCTGCAGGATGGTGGCCCTCTGATCTATCGATACCAGCCTGATTGGGTCGATCCTTGAGTTAATTGCTGCTGTCAGGACATTGTTTCCGTTCCAGAAGTCGAATATAACAAAGGATGAAGCAAGCATGTTAGATATTAATTTAGTCAGCTTTGATTAAACAACTCCAGAGCTGATTCACACACGCCCACATGTGCAGCCTCCATATTGACTGGTGTGAGCACGCCGGGCTGCGTGTCGCGTCACGTCTGCTTCAGGACTGTAAACTGTTTTTAATGAAGCCACCGTGGGAAAAGGATCCAAACTGAAGTGTGGGCGTAGCCTCCAGCTCCGACTTCCCAGCAGAACCATCGTTCAGTTGAAACGGGTCACAGAAAGTTGGACTTTCCAGCACCGAGCTGCTGCTCTGAAATCTTTTTAAACAATCGCAGGTTAAGTTGGAGGATTTTTTCAGAACTGGCAGTTAATGAGGTCACATTCGGACGTTTAACCTTAAAATCTTTGACAAACCACCTCCTCTCGCTCCCACATCTGTATGTGGCGCCGCCAGGCCCCGCCCCCGCTCGGACCCAGACACGTTGCTCACCTCTGCGCTCACGTTTCATTTCCACAATCACACTCTTTCTCTTTCTTCTTCCATTTCCCCGTCCCTCTCTTCCCCATCAGGAGGAGTTGGTAAGATTAAACCCCCTCCCCTCCCCCGCCCACCTCACCTCAGCTTGGTCCACTTCCTGTCCCTCCCGTCCACTTCCTGTCCCTCAGACCTACCTGCTCCTGTGATGTGGTCTCTAAATCTTCATGGTTGCTTCTGTTATTTTGCTGTGATGCGTCCGAGCAGCGGCCATATTGCTGCTGAATTTTATCACCTGAAACAATCAGATTTCTATAAAAACCTTCAGTTTATTTGAGTTTATTTATGTTCAACAAGTTTATAATAAGTCATCTCATGGTGCCGTAAGACAGGAACATTTCAGTTCCACTAATTCCAAATTTGATCTAAATTAATTACTTTAAAATTAAATCTATTATAAGTAATCATAAATTGAAAAAAGCATGAGAAACAAACTTTATTTTTATGTTTTTTTATTTAATTAAAATTTTTAATATTTTTTTTATTTGTTTATTTTTCTATTTTTTTAAATATATAAATTTTACTAATTCTGCCTTTTATACATTTTATTATGAATAGTCTTTATTCAATATTAATGATTTAATATGGTAATTAAAGTTTATTTTACTACTTTTATTTTTTTTACTTATTATTTTACTTATAATTTTTTTCAAATAATTTTCTTTTTTATTTGAAATATTCAATTTTTTATTTATTACATTATTATAACATTTTTTTGTTTAATAATAATTATTTTAAATATTTATTTTGTCAGTATTAACTTTGTAAAATAACTTTAATTTTCTTTATTTCATATGATTATTATTTAAAATCTACTTATTTTTATCAGTTTTGTGTTTTCTCTTAGATAAGTTTTGTTTTTTATACTTTAAACTGAAGCAATCCAAACTGAAGCAATCCAGATGAAGTTTATTAATTCTTTAAAAACTTGTGACAGGATGAAGTTTTGGAGATCTGACCTCTGAAAGCAGCTGCAGTTTGCCGACACATCCGACGCATCACAGCTTCAGTTTGTTTCTTGGTGGCTGCTGACTGTGAACTTTGACCTTTAACTCTGAGGCATGTCTGTCTCTCCTCCTGCTCGCCGCCCTCCTCGTGACGAAGATTTCCTCGTTTTAACTTTAAATACTAACAGCCTGCATGACATCTGTTTTGTTTCTTTTCTTCCTGTTTTTATTTTCTCAGAAGTAATTTTGTTTTTAATTTTTTTGTGGCAGCTGCAGTCAGATGTTCAGATTCAAACCAAATGAAGCTTCTGCTCTCCAGGCTTTTATTTTGGTTTAAACAAACAGGAAGTGTTTACTTTATGACAATGAGGGGCGGAGCTGAACGGCAACTTCTCCGTCCTCAGGACCTGACGGCTCTGGCCAAAGAGCTGCGGGAGCTGCGGCAGGGGGAGGAGACCAGCCGCCCGCCCGTCAAAGTCACCGACTACTCTTCATCCAGCGAGGAGTCGCACAGCAGCGAGGATGAGGAGGGAGAGGGCGGAGCCAACGATGGGACGGTGGCCGTCAGCGACATACCGCGCATCATGTGAGCTGATTTTATAATTAAATTTATAGTCAATCTGCCACAAATAATCAACCTTAGAAGGTGAAAAATGGCTGTGATCGGTCATATTTACAGGTATTGAGCTAAAATGTGGGGTGGTTGTAGCTGAGAGTCATCCCTAACACGAACTCTGAGAGCTCACTGATCGAATCGTTGACAAGGAGCGCTACTTTTACCGATCTGAAGCCGTGATGTCTCACTAACTGCAGCTGATCTGAAACCAGTTTGTCTGTGAGATGTTTAAAAATTCTAAATAAAGTTTTTTTTGTCTTTCAGGCCTCCGGCGAGTCAAAGTACGAACGAGTCCTTCGGCGTGATGGGAGGCCACAATGACGCCCACGACGACTCGTACGGAGACAACTCGCAGGACAGCACCCTCATGATGCGGGAGGTGAGAGACGACCTCTGACCTCTGACCTTTGCCTAATGACTTCCTGCCGACTCCACAGTCACCCCTGAAAAGCTGGACATCCAGATGTTGTCCGCAGCACAGCTGGTTTATTTCACTTTTTGTTAAAAACAGTCTGACAGAGACTCTTCAACTGGTTTAGGAACTCTTGTTCTGTTGTAGGTTTAATTTATTAAAAACTCAGATTTGAGTAACTTTTTTTCCATAAATGATTCATTTCTATTTGCTAAACCCCATTTTTAGTTATTTATTGAACATGTCTGCTCTATTGGGTTAATTGTATATATTATAAATTTAATTAGTGTGATTTATGGGCTTTAAGTTATTTGAATTAAATATACAGTTTGAGTAGAAATATATATTTTTATGTCTAAAACCCAAAGAGGACGTTGGATCTTAAACACAGATGAGCGTGAGGTCATTAACACCTCTCTGCATCACCTGACCTGTCAATCAAAGCCTCACCGCACAGCAGCCCCGCCCCTTTTCTTCTCTACTTCCAGAGGCATAGGGGACGGAGGCGGAGCTCCACCGCCAGCAACGGTTTCCCTGGCAACGCTAATCTGTTCCTTGGCAACACCAATCTCCCAGATTTGGTGCAGCAGAGCTCCTCCCCCCTGGCCTCCCCCGGGGACGCCTCCGGGGTCCAAGTAGGTGGAGATTCTGGATTCTGGCCCCGCCCCCTGGGAACCTCCAACCCTCCCCTGCCTTGCCTGAACCCGACGGACTGTTACCCTGACTCCTCCCCCTCTCCTCACCCCGACACCTGTCCACAAACAGATTTAAAAGCTGCTCTGTGGATTAAATTATTATTTTTTTAGGACAAAAACCCTGAACTCTGAATGTCGCCTGCTGCCTTGAAAGGCGGGTGATCATGTGTTTGTGTTTATTCGTCTGTTAGCAAAATATTATATAAACTGAGTGTCGGAGTGTGTGTTGGGGGATGACTCCCGGCTACTACCACACCAGCTGACTGGGTTTTTGTGTTGGCTAAGCTCATTTAACTGTGGCGGCCATCTTGAATCAGGATGACTCCAAAAGTTAATCTGTGCAGCTGAACCCCAGTGATTATTTTCTGAAAAATTCTTTAAATTTCTTTCATTTCTGCCAAGATATTTTGCTAACAAACAAACACAGGTGTTACATGGTCGTCCGCTTCGTTTCCTGTTTGATTCTGCCCCGCCTTGGCTCCAGTGATTTCCTTACAAATGGAAGGAACAAAGTGGATTTCTTCCTTCTCTTATTTCTGTTTTCCAGCCTCTGATCCAGGAAGTAGCCTCCACCTCGTTTTTCAGTAAATGAAACAGGAAGGAAATACAGGAAACACTGATGAGGACGACGGTCCAAGTCCAAAGACCGCTTTACCCAACATATCGTGTTTCCTTTATTTTGACACCTGTTTTATCCAGCCTAACAAACCATAAAACAGACAGCGTGACTGTTGTTGTGTTTGTGTTTTCAGTTCGGGATGGGCGGCAGCGGCGGTTCCAAAGCTTCCTTCACTCCGTTTGTCGATCCGAGGGTTTACGGGACCTCCCCGACTGATGATGATGATAAAAACACCGCCGCAGGTGCGTTTCGTCCTTTAATGAAGCTTCAGTATTGGGAGGAAATCCTTCTCGTTCTCAGCTCCAGTCCCTTCAGTCTTACTCAGGACAACAGAGAAGTAAATAAAAAAGAAACCGTGATGTTTTGGTTTGTTGTCCTGCAGCGCTGTTCGCTGATGAGCTCCAGAAACAGGAGCAGGAGCAGGCGAGGCTCAACGAGGCCCGGAAGATCTCCGTGGTCAACGTGAACCCAACCAACATCCGGCCGCACAGCGACACGCCCGAGATCCGAAAATACAAGAAGCGCTTCAACTCCGAGATCCTCTGTGCGGCTCTGTGGGGTGAGAAGTCAAAAACAACAACCTCACTGTGAAATGAATGACTGTGGGTCCAGGAAACAAGAGATCTGTGTGTTTGCAGGAGTGAACCTGCTGGTGGGGACGGAGAACGGCCTGATGCTGCTGGATCGAAGCGGACAGGGCAAAGTTTACAACCTGATCAATCGAAGGCGCTTCCAACAGATGGACGTCCTGGAGGGCCTCAACGTCCTGGTCACCATCTCAGGTCGGTCAACCTCTGACTTCCTCATATTCATTTACTAGAGGAAAAGTTTCTTGATTTTGTTTTGCACAAATGAAGTTTTAAATTATGTGTAGATCAGGGGTGTCAAACTCCGTTCCTCGAGGGTCGCTCTCCTGCATGTTTTAGACGTGTTCCTGCTTTAAAACACCTGGTTTAAATGGACGACTTGTTGCCGTGCTCCTGGAGAACCTGATGATTTGGTGAGGAGATGATTAAACCATTTGAATCAGGTGTGTTGGAGCAGAAACACCTAAAACCTCCAGGACAGCGGAGCCTCGAGGGCTGGAGTTTGACACTCCTGGTCTAGATCGTAGCTCATGATAATAATATTCATTATCTTGTTCAAAGTTAAGAAATCTGTAATGAACTCGACAGAGGACACGGAGCACGTTTGACAAAGTTCATATCAAAAGTGAAACTGGTGGGAGTCCCGAAACGTCTCAGGAAGCACACAGGAATTTCTGAGGGGGAAGAGAACAGATTAGCGTCTGAAGGGGAGTCAGAGAAGTCAACAAGACTCAGAATGAAAGCTACTAACCTTTTCAGGATCTGAACGAGGCAATCGGTCCAGTTGGTGTATTTCTTCAGGAAGCCTTTGGTTCTTGAAAAATAAAGAATTCACTTCCAAACTAATCCTGTTCGGCCGACACGATGTGAATAATCCCACTCTCTCCAGAGAGAAAACAGAGTGGTAGGCGAGAGCAGAGACGTCACAATCAGCGGAGTGGGAGCCTGACCCAAAACTCAGAGGGTTAGACGGGTCATACTCAGAGGCAGAGATCAGATCACTTATCCAAACGTCAGACAGAACTCGGAGGTCAGGGCACAGAAAACAGGTCGATGTTCGGGAATCAGAGGCTTGGCAAAAACCCTGCAAGGCGAGGCAGGAAAGTCCAGGAGCAAGGTGAAAGTTAGGAGATCAAACATGGAGATAACGCTGGACATCTACTGACAAGAGCTCTCAATAATCTGGCAGAGAATGGGAGACAGGAGTGTTTTAATAAGTTTTATTGGTGGCAGAACAAGCAGCAGACAGACACAAAGCGTGACAACACCTGCAGCGGTGTTTTTATCATCATAAAAAAGAGAGAGAGAGAGAAAGCAGTCGAGCAAGGTGCTGAAAGTTACAGAAGAGTAAAAACCATCCCTGTGAGATCCAAGGAGAGAGTAGTGGGAGGGAAGTTTCCAGCCTGAATCTGAGCTCATATGACAAAAAATAATTTTCTGTTTTTGCTGTTAGAAAGCAAAAAAATAAATTTTGAGAAAAAAGTTTTAATCCTCTTTGCAGCTCAGTGATGTTCAGTTTGAATAAAACTTCAGTTTGACTCAACGTGCTTGACCAGACCTCCCCTCACCCAAATTAAAGACGAGTTATTCAGGCTGTAATCACATGTGTGATGATCAGAAAGAAAAGTTAGAAACTAATAATAAACTCTTTAACTGCCTGCCTGGTTCGGATTTCTCCGGCTGGCCCCAGGAAAGCAATCAGCTGCCCTCCTGTCCAACTTTATCTCCACCAAATCAATGCCTGCCCACTGAAACTAGCAGGTCTTTTATCACACACTGCTAACGGCATCAATCGCAAAGAAGAAGACCCCCTTTTCACATCTCCTGGAAGAAACGTCCAGGAAGCTCCACTGCAGATAGAATCCAGTGGATTTAACTGAAACTTTCAGAAAGTAACCACAGGAGGAGCATCTACAACTGATTAACCTTTGAACTCAACCTGATTCAAGATGGATGCCACAGATAATCACCTTTAGCAAACACTAAATGACTATAAATCTGTTATTTTTACAGATATGGAGCTAAAACCTGAAGTAGTTGTATATGAAAGTCATCCTCAACACATAATCTGACTAACAGATTTATTTGGCATAAAGAGCAGCAGGAAATATGCATTTATTTAAAAAAATGTTAGTTTCATTATACGTATTGTTTATGCTCATATGTATCATAACAAAAAGAGAAATAAAACATGATATATGTTTGGTATATTTTGATTTGAAGACAACCAAAAAAAGAAAATAATGCAATGGTTTAAATTTAGAAAAAGAGTACTTTATGTTAAAACTTCAGCATGGTGGGCAGTTTGTATTCCTTCATTATTATGGTCTTTATTTTAGTATTCTCTGGTTTACAGGTCAAATCGAACACAGAATGTGATAGAAATCAAACTCCAACACACAAACACGGATGATAAGTGTGATATTGTTTTTCAGGAATGTTTTTTTTTTTTTTCTGTCCTGCATTTTTGCATCCAGGGAAGAAGAACAAGCTGCGAGTTTACTACCTGTCTTGGCTGAGGAACAGGATATTACACAACGACCCAGAAGTGGAGAAGAAACAGGGCTGGATCACAGTTGGAGAGCTGGAGGGCTGCGTGCACTACAAAGTCGGTATGTTGTCAGCACATTTCCTTTTAAATCAGCTCTTTATTCACAACATAAGAACCTTTTTTTTTCTTTTAGTGAGTTTGTAATAAAGTTAACAGAAAATAGATTCTTTAACAAAAGTTTAGTCTTTTTGTGGCTCATCTTTTGCTTCATCTCTAACTTATTTTTGTGTTTTTCTGCAGTGAAATATGAGAGGATTAAATTCTTGGTGATTGCTTTAAAGAACTCAGTTGAAATCTACGCTTGGGCACCTAAACCTTATCACAAGTTTATGGCCTTTAAGGTAATAAGAATGTGCTTTGGGTTTTTTAAAAACAGACATATTTGTATTAAAGAGAATAAGAGCTAACGAGCTAAAAGGCTAACGCTGAAAGGGAAATATAACACTTTATAGATTAAACATATAGAAAGTAATAATTTATCTTGACAAAATCAAATTAAAGTTTGTGTTTTAAGCCTCAGCGCTCGTAATCTGAAACCAGATTAAATAAAATAAATATTCAGGAAAAAGCATCTGATTATAAACAAACAAAAAGCTGCAGAAAATATTGAATTTTTAAAATTCTTTCTGATATATTTTACTGTTTTTTGTTGTGGTTTGTAATCATCTTTGTATTATGATATTATTAATAATAAATCTTTGTTGACACTAATTAATATATGTTTAGAAAGTTGATAGTTTTGAATTTGAATAGGTAATAATGAAAAGAAAGAAATATTTTGATGTGTATCACTTTGTTGATCAAACCTATTAATATATTAAGACAAATTGGACTCAAATGCTGTGTCTAACCAAGTAAATTTAGCTCTGATGAGGGTAGAAATATCAGTTTTACAGACTTCTCCTTCAAAATGATGGTTTGGATGTCTTTTTTGCATAAATTTTGCATAAAAGCTGTTAAGAAGAGCTAACATTTGGATGGCTGGGTCACAGCATTTTAATCGTTTGCCACCAGTCTTTCACAGATCTGCAGCATCGCCCCCAGCTGGTAGACCTGACCGTGGAGGAGGGCCAGAGGTTAAAGGTCATCTACGGCTCCATTGTTGGTTTCCATGTCATTGATGTGGACTCTGGAAACACCTATGACATTTACATCCCCTCACATGTAAGACTGTGTTTGTGTTCTGGTAAAGATGCATTACAGGGACCTTTATTTATCATCTGCCTTTTAGGAACCTTGGATTATGAGAACCGGTCCTATTAGTGTAAACTAAATAAAACCTGTGTGTTTATGTATGTTCTGGTACGTCAGAACTTCATATTTATCACCTGCTTTATGGACTGGTTCTCATAATAAGAAATAAATAAATATTAATGAGACTTAACACTTTTTATTAAAAGTGAAGGCCGGTTAAAAGTAAGTGAGGGATTTTGTGAGTGAATGAAATTAAAATTTGAAGTGTGTAAATGAACAAGGCTGTAAATAATTCATAAAAAATAGAGAAAAAAAGAAAATGACTGAATTTCTTTTAGTTAGTGTGAAGATTGTATTAATAAAATTATGAATATTGAATGGCAATGGATGGATGTGGTGAAATGATGTGTATTATTAGGTGAATGAATCAGTGAGGTCATTAAATTAATGCAGTCATTATGCAGGTGAAATAAATCTGTGAGTGAAGCTAATTAAAGCTTGAAAAAGTGATTAAAAGCTGAATGAACGAGTGATGGAGCAGGTGGGCCCGTGTCCTCCTCTAACCCCGGTTTAGTTACAGTCAGAGATGGATGGGGGAAGGAGGTGGTAACCATAGCAACCGCCTCTCCTTGCTTTTAGCAGCCATGAATCAGCCTGTGCTCATGTCTGTTTCCATAGTGACTGTGTGGCTGAGGAGTAGGGGAAATTTATTGTTGCAGCAGTTTCCTCTCTCTCAGGGTGGGAAACTGGCGGCTGGAAGGAGTCGGCAGCTCCTAACCCCCTGGCTCCACCCACTCACCCCTCACATGTGTTGTACTTTCAGATCCAGGGTCAGGTGACCCCTCACGCCATCGTGGTTCTGCCCAAGACGGACGGCATGGAGATGCTGCTGTGCTACGAGGACGAAGGTGTCTATGTCAACACCTACGGACGCATCACTAAAGACGTGGTGCTGCAGTGGGGCGAGATGCCCACCTCTGTTGGTACGTCAGTCAACTACCCTGACCCCTGACCTTTAAAAGGTTCTCAGCAGAACATCTCTCACCCTGTCATCTTCAACACACCTTTTGTTTTATTTATGAGAAGCTAAAAGAATTCTGGTGTGAAGGTGTGAATAAATCATTTTTTATTGCTTCATACTCACATTTTTATTCAAAAACAAAGTCCACCCTCTTTCAGTTTTAGGGGTTTTCTGTATCAGGACATAATAAAATCTAACCTCAAGTGAACAAAAACTCCCAACAGATTCCACCGTGTCATTATGTATTAAACAAAACCAAAACGTTAAAGCTGTGAGTGAAAAACTGGTTCCAGCCTCCGGATCTCAGAGGTTCAGGATCAGGAGCTGCTGATTAACCGAGTTCTGCTGCTCTGGAGCTACAGGTGTGTGTGAACACAACGCCAAGGTGGAAAAACATCAGCAATGACCTCAGAGAAGCAGCTGCTGCTGCCCATCAATCTGGGAAGGGTCAAAGGTCATTTCCAAACTATTAGAGTCCATTGTTCTGAGAAGCATTTAAGACAGCTGCTGATCTTCACCCTGAAGGTCAGACCGTGCAGTGCTCAGAGAAATGAGCTCCATCAGACTCTACAGGCCTCAATTAGCAGATTAAAGGTCAAAGGTTAAAGCCTCTTCCCTCTAAAAACAACATGGCAGCTCGACTTAGGTTCATCTGAAGGAACCACAGGACTTCTGAAGGTTTTACAAGCTGCTGGATCAGGAACTGGGACCCGTTTTTCAAGCACGCTTATCTATGTTCCTGCAGTGGTGTGAACAGGAGAGCTGCCAACTCATGATAATCAGGTTTTACAGCAAAGCCAGAATAATCAGCAAGCAGCAGAACCACATTCTGTTATCTCCAGCTGCCCTGTTCTGTCAGAGCTGCAGAAGTTCTCAGCAGTTCTTCCATGTTGAAACCAGTAGAAAACAACTCAAAGGAAAGAACACCAGTGTTAGTTACAGAAGCATAACGTCTGAGTGAGACCAAGCTAACCCATTAGTTGGTCTCATCTTCTTGCAGCTCTGAAAACGTTCTCTCCGAACTCTGATGTTCTGATCAGAAGCTGCTGCCGCTGAGGCGGAGGCGTCCTCGAGGTGTGATTGGCTCGAGTGCCGAGTCTTTTCCTGTCCAGTCCGCCTCCGTTATGTGTGTTTTACTTCCTCTGTCCCTGCAGCCTACATCCACTCAAACCAGATCATGGGTTGGGGAGAGAAGGCCATTGAGATCCGCTCTGTGGAGACGGGACACCTCGACGGAGTTTTCATGCACAAGAGAGCTCAGAGGCTGAAGTTCCTGACGGAGAGGAACGATAAGGTGAGCCTGGAACCATCTGGAGATGTTGTGCTCTCTTATTCCTGACATTTTATCACAGAATTACAGTTTTTACTCTAATCTGAGCTCCAGTTCAGAATATCTGAAATGCCTCTTTAATTATCTTGTTCAACTGTTAGTTACAGTCGGGTTTAAATAAATCCTCTCTGTTCTGTGTCGTCGGCAGGTTTTCTTCGCCTCGGTTCGGTCCGGAGGCAGCAGTCAGGTTTTCTTCATGACCCTGAACAGAAGCTCCATGATGAACTGGTAACCCGAAACCTCCTCCGACCCACAATCCTCCTCTTTGTCTTCGCCCTCGGTCTGCGACAGGAGGGGGGGCTGACTGGAGGACAATCTTTGTGTGTGTTTATGTGTGTGTGTACTCGTGGACGACAACAAACACGCTGCTGACTGGACCGGACCGAAGGAGGAGTTGAACCACAGGACGGCGCCCCTGCTTAGAAATCCCGGAGCTGTAGGGGGCGCTGTAGGTCCTGTGGTTGGTGTCGCTGCCCGCAGAGCACCACACGACGCCTTCGCCTCCCCTGAAGACTGCTGGACCGGCCTGAGGATGGATCTGGAGCCTTTAGAGGACCTGCCGAGACGCCTTTCAGCTCCCTGTGTGATCCAGAGGGGACGATCTTTGTGTAGCACGTCAGAGACCTTCATACGGGGGGGTCACCTGAGTCCAGCTGCAGCCAGTCCGCCCACCGTTGTAGTGAATAAGCAAAGTAGCATTAGACAGAAAACACACTTGAGGTTGAATCTTACAATAAGTGCACAAGTTTTTAAGTTCATATTCATCTCAGAGAGTCTGTGTTGCTTTGCTAACTTTTGATTTTCTTAGATTAGGTCTGAAACTCAGTCTTTTGTTTCAGTTTTACACTCAGAGCCAACAAGTAAAGACACTGGAAGAGTTTGGACTGATGAAAAGTGACAATCGTGAGAGAAAATCTTTGTCTGAGTCCACTTCAGGGGTCTTCATTTCACTGTTCGAGCCAAAAAAGCAGCTTGTGTTGGATGTTAGGACAGAAACTACTGAAAAACACAAACAAGTCAGCCTAATTCTACTGGTGAAATGCCCCAAAATGCATTTCATGTTGCTTTTTAAAGCGTTTCTGCAAATTATTCCTCATTTTCAAGAAATAAAAATGCTGCCGTTTGATTGAATCTGAAATTAAACCGACTCAGAGGATCAGAGATAAGAAGTGAAGAAAGCGTAACTTCTAGGGCTTTCTGGGCAGATTTAATATTTTTTATTTTTATATAACATTAACTGCACCTCTTCCCAAAAAGAGTTTCTTTATAAAGCGTTTATTAATGATTCATTCATGAGTTTGTCGCTTTTTAAACAAATCATGTATAAAAGTTATAGAACACTGTTAAAGCTGCACTTTGATTTATTTCTTTACATTTAGATTTTAAATAGTTCTCTGACCTACACTATGATAATTCGTAGCAGTTTTTTTGGCATTTAATTAATATAATTAAACAGTAAGATGAGCAGCTAACATTAAATTAAATTACCTGAATGAATAAAAGTCTCACTAAACAGTGTTTCAAACTGGTTTTATGTTTAGGCTTTCTTCACAAACTCATGATTAATCTCTTTATAAACAATAATAAATCATTTATAAGGAGCTCTAATTAGGAAGAGGTACTAATAGAATATCTAAAAGCAAATCTAAATGATAAGGAGGGTTAATCTTTACTAACATTTAACTTTTATTCTTCCATTTCCTTCTTGATTTTCAGTTTGCAGCTCCTCAAACATTCGGCTCAACCAGGAATGTTTGCTGTGACTTTTTGTTGAAGTTCACTGGAAGATGCAGACAAAATTTGCCAAAAAAATGCAAATATTTTCCACATAGACAACAACGGGATTCAGTAGAAGTGAGCGGTCAAACCCAGCCCTGAACTTTCTGACATTTTGTCAAACTTTTCTCATTTCCACAGTTTTTACACTCCGTATCCGGGGTGGAACGGTGCATGAATTGAGGCCGTGACGGTTTGTCGGGTACAGAGACCTGAAGAACAAACCCACCGGCCTCAGAGCGGCTCCACGTTACGTTAAAGAAGTTAAAGAAGCAGCTTCACATCAAACTAAACACGGCTGGTTCAGAAAAACAAGCCTTTTAGCTGCCTGTTTGAGGAGCAGGTACGGAAAGCAGTTGTGTCATACAATCAGCGCTTTTAGGGCAAGCCATTTGTGTATTTATTCAATATCGCTCATATTTGATTTGATTTTCTTAGAAACTGTCTGAGTAGTTTTCACTTCTCTGTTGCTTTTTCTTTGCATCGAGTCAGATTAACTGAAGCAAACTCTCCTTGTTTTTGTTTTATTTTTTATTTTCTGTGATTTCATCCAACCTTTTGTTTGACACGCGGTCTGTGGGTTACTGTTTACACTTCAGATGGGATGAAACAGATGGTGACAGATCCGATCTTGCTGCTACCGTAGAGCCTTGCCACTCACAAAAAGTGGGTTGTTTTTCACGTCTTCTTCTTCTGTCTTAAAAAAACAACATTTGGTTTTATCTCCCGTGGTGTCCGACAGTGACCATCATACCGCAACCTGGGCGTACCGTTACACCCCTACTTCTCACACAGTTCACACACCCAAACATGACTGTTTTTGTCTTCTTCCACCCAGTTTGTCTCTTAAAGCCCAAACTCTCATTGACTTCCACTGTATCTGAGCTCGAGGCTCTTTTTAACTTGTCACATCTCTTGAATAAAACACTTGACGTGTAAACAACCAGACGCTTCTGCCACTTGTAGTACGACTCACTGCAAACAGCAGAAATAACCTGAAATAATGAAATTGTGCTTCTGCTCTGAACAACTTTCTGACTTCTGTCTCATGTAGCATAAATACAGCTGGTGGCTCGTCTTTTCTTCTGTTGTTCTTTTCCTTTGTGAGGCAGAAATCAATCAACGGTTCGTCTCCGTTTGCAGGCTGCTGTTTGTCTGAACACTCGTTTCGAGCGCTGCTAAAACATCTTCCATCTCCTCCCGGCTCCGGAGAACAATCCTTCAAACAAGCGATTAGTGTCAGAGGGCGAAATGAGAGATTCCTCGGCTCCTGTGGTTGTAGATACTGGATTACTGCTGCAACACAAAACCTTCACGTCGTTTCTCTCCGGAGGAGCGTGTCCGTAGAGTAGCTGCCAACTTGGAAAGTTTTATTTTGTTCCTGTTTCAGCTCTTCTGCGTGTGCTGCACTCGTGTAAATACTCTCACTGATGTTAGGGACGCATTTTAAACGCTGAAGAAAAAAAACGTTTTTTATTTTCATTTCACCGCCTCGGTCAGTTGTGTAGTTTCGAGCTGGAACTGCAGGAGTTTCTTCTCTCCGAGTGTTTCTGCAGTTTGCACGGAGGCTAAACCACCGTCGCTCGTTACGAACTGCAAATTTGAGGCAATACGCTGGTGGTGAAGAAGCAGGACGATGAAACCCCGAACAAACAAACCTTAGGATCTTGTTTTTATCTTTGAAACAACAGTAAAGATTGTACACTGGAGAATAATGTTAGTTTAGTTATCTGACCTACTGATGGCTGTAAATGCTGGTATTTGTGAGAAGAAACTGGTTCATCTTTTACTTGATTTATTTTTGTTGTTGTCTGATGATTTCCAAGGGTGTGATTCATGCAAACAGGAGGCATTTTAAGGCCCAACGAGGCCTTTTAAATGTGCAGAACGAATATAAAGGTTGGAGAAACAATAGATTAAAGGATATTTATACGTAAAAATTTTCATTATATCTTACTGATCATTTTAGAGGATGAAAATAATGTTCACTTATTAAAGTTTAGTTGTCTTTCTACAGAATAGAGAACATAGATATACTGTAAGAATTTCTAAAAAAAAACAAAACAATGTTTTTATTGTGGTATTATTTGTATTTCAATTTTTGTACGTATCAGACTGTGAACAACTGTCGGCTCGTGAGTGTGTGTGTGTGTGTGTGTGTGTGTGTGTGTGTGTGTGGGTGCACAGGTGTGTGACATGCATGTGAGCGTATGTTTTCACCCCCCTCGCCTGAACCACTGGAATCAGTCCAAAAAGACGACCTCAGTTTGGAAACACATCTGTGATGTTAGGAATTCTACAATAAATGTCCTCTCCTTGTACAGCAAAAACATCTGCTTTTCTTTCTTCACTCCACGTGCACTAAAGTCCAGAAACTTAGATTCATTTTGGGGCTTTTAAGGATTTATTTCTACCGTTCTTTTGTTATGACGACACGTTTGCCTTCATGCAAAACTGCAAATAAACTGCAGTGTTTCTGTGGATGAGAGGTACATGTTTTTGGGTCCCAATTTAATAAAAGAAACTGGAAGATAACACCTTTTTGTTCAAGGTCAGGGAAATGAAAATGTCGCTCTTCAAGAGACTTTGGAGACTAGTTGGGGACATAAAACTGCAAGAAGATCTGCAAACAAAGAGCAAATTCTCAAGATATTGTTGTGGGGTTTTTTGTTGTTGCAATTTAAGGCAGTGTCTCACTGTTGGAGACACAAAACTGCAAGGAAATGCATAATTTTTTTTGAGTCCCACTGAACTGACACATTTGTACAAACTTCCAGCAAAGGTTTAGGCCGAAATTTGTAGGGAGTTTTCGTGCATGTCGAGGGAATGTGATGTGACTCGACGTGATGTCAGCTCTCACAGACGTTTTGGAAATTCTCCCAGTCAGATTCCGGTTTTAAGCTGTTAAAGAATGACATTTTTATTTTCCTGACCTTGAACGAAAAGGTTTATCTTTCATTTTTCACCAACATCCAGCCCAGACATACATTAATAATCACACACCTGATCCTGTCAATTATCAGAACAAATTTTGGTTAAAATAAATCAAATATATAAGCAAATTGTATTCAATGTTGAGTATTATAACAGAAAATAGACCATATAGGCCTAAATCTTTCATCAGTTTGTTTAATAATAATTAGAATAATATATTATTTGTAAATAATATGAATACATTTTGTCCCATGGGTGAATTTTGTTGGTATTAAAGGTTGATCCTTATTTTATATCTAAACTAATTGGGGCTACTGGTGTGTGTTAGCGGTTTCTAAACCCTGCTGTGGCTCATAAAACACTAAGCACAGAGTTTTAAGAGGATCTTTGGAAATTAAAATAAGTTTAAAAACAACTGCCAACAACATATGTTGTTGTAACTGTTACAAAGGGATACAACTGTTCAATAAAATATAATATAATAGTTAATAGGGTATTTTGTCAAATTGTTTATTAGAAATAGTTTATGAGTCTCTGTGACATTTATTTTAAAGGTGGAAACTGCTGGAAACATTGTCCATAAGTTGAAATCAACCATCTCAAAAAGAATTTAATATTAACATTTTATTTATTATAAAATTTTTAGTTTGTTACTAATAAAGTAAGCTTCAATACAGACCATTAACATCCATTTGATTTCCCGGAGTTATTTTTTTTTTAGCTAAAAGCTAGTTTTCTGCGGGTTGCCAGATTTCCTCAGACCTGGCAACCCTTTCTGCCTGGCTGCCACCGGAACTAGTAAGCCCCGCCCCTCCTCCCTCCTTCCGCCACGGATGCTGCAGTGAAGTTGGCCGCGCGTGCGCACTTTCGGTCCTCTTTTTGCTCGGAAGGTAAGTGTGGCATGGCGCGTGTTTCTTCCTACAGGGAATAAATGAAGAACTTTAGCGCTCTTTCCGCGGAGCTCGTTGTGGATTCCGAGGGAGTAAAGCAGCCGCGTACCGGTCGGCGAAGCCGTCGAAGTAGTCACGGGGGGTTCTGTCGGCGCGGAGTTGTTCGGTGGCGGGGCAGGGTGTGGGTGACCAGGCTGAATCAAAGGGACATGCGGCCTTCGGCAGCAGCGCGCTCCGCGTTCAGTCATTTTAGCTCTCGGAGGCGGCGCGCTCCGTGACACTTCATCCGCGTCCGCACTGTCATTCAGCGGGGAGGTTTTGCTCCTGAGCGGAAAATGGACGCTTTCCCACCAGCTGTTGTCGAGCGGGGCGTCTATTTGCGTTCCTATTCGGCTGAGCAGGAATGCTAGCTTTATTAGCCGCTGCTAGCATTCGCGTAGTTCCCACATTTGGGTCTCAGGAGCCGCAACTTGTGCGGGAGCTGCGGCGCACGTTGGACGTTTTTGCACCTCCAAACACCGAGACTGCACTCCTTTAAGGTAACAAACACTGCTTGGGTTAAATTCCGCTACATGGCCTGAGGAAATGTCGGCGCAGGGAGCAGTTTCTTTAGTTGCACTGTTATCTTTCGGTGTTGTAAACTAAAGGCCGAGCCAGCTAACTTCTACGGCGCCCAAATTACCCCTGTTAACGGCTCCGAAAGAGTCCGCCGCCTGTTCGGTTGAGATGAACTATTTTAGCTGCGTTTCGCCAGCTGATTTCTGCATGTAAAGCTAAAATTAGCCCGGTGGAAGCAGCGGTGGATGAGACAGCATTATAGCCTCGTGTTTAGCCGGTTAGCTTCGTGCTAACACGTTCAGCGGCGCTGCTGCGGCTCCGGCGCGGCTGTTTATTCAGGTTAAAACCAGGAAAATACCAAGAATTTAACACTTCCATTTAAATGGATCTTTTTATTAAAGGGTTTAAAGCTTTAAAAAAAGCCGGCCAGGAGGCTCTGAAGTATAAAATGGGCAGGTCAGGTAAACTCAAAATGGTAACTTGTTAAGCTAAAATGTTTATTTGATAACTGGACAAATAAAATGCTAATCTGTTTAAGTTTGCTTTAGTTTAAATGGTTTTTAAAAAAACCGTTAAGTACATTACATCTATAAATGGTTTAAAAGCTGACATATCAAATTACTTTTTGATTTTGGCTGCTTTAATTTAAAAAATCTACAGGTAATAATTTGATTATAGGACTTTTTGTCATAAAAATACATTTTATTTCTAAAATGGTTCCTTCACCTGTATGTGTTCTGTTTGGCAAGAATGCATATAATAGAAAATATACAAAAGATAAACAAGCAATGTGGAACTTGTTCGGATAATTCAGACTATGGATGCAATAAAAAGTGAAGTTTTGCAAACATCAGATATATTTGTTCATCCTGAGAACATTTTTAATATTTTTGTTTACCTGAACATTTTACATGCAGTTAGTAAAATCACAACATAACTAAATGACTTATTTTCTCAATTTATCGAAGTCTAGTACCTTTTTAAACTTTACAGCAACAGCTTAAGCTGTCAGCCGTTTTCAGGACATTTAAGGTGACCGTCGTTGTCGGTTTGGACGCTAACGGGCGCCTGGTTGTCTCCGCAGCGCCCCAGACCCATCCAACATGGCAGATCCCGATCTTGACTTCCAGACTGGCGAGTCTGGCGCCTCCGCCACGTACCCCATGCAGTGCTCCGCTCTGCGCAAGAACGGCTACGTGGTGCTGAAGGGACGTCCCTGCAAAATCGTGGAGATGTCCACCTCCAAGACCGGCAAGCACGGACATGCTAAGGTACGGTTAGCCGGCTTAGAGAACAAGTTTACAGACAGAAAACTGAATAAAATGTCATGTTAGGCTGTCTGAACTGAAGCATCTGTCCCCAGACTTTATTACTGAAAATGAAAGAAGTGCTTTTTGATTCTATTACATGTAAAACATGAGCTTAAAGCACTGTGCAAAAGTTTTAATTCTTAATTTTGGAAGAAAGATGTGAATTAAAAGCGTAATTTGCCATCTGTTGCTTTGAGTTGTCACTCTGACCCTATGTTGTGCACTGCTCATTTAAAGCATAATTTTATTAAAATACATCCCTGAAGAACGCTTGAACTGTCAGTTTACGTAACGGCATCATTACAACAAATTAAACATTTGTTTTGTAAGCTCCTAGCTTGTTTTCTCAGACGTTGCGTCAGTTTTGGCCGCGCTGTCTGTCGGTTTTAGCGACGTGCTCACAGGTGGACATTCTGCTTTGGCTCCTGCAGGTTAACCTGGTTGGTATCGACATCTTCAACAACAAGAAGTATGAAGATATGTGCCCCTCCACCCACAACATGGATGTTCCCTCCATCAAGAGGACAGACTATCAGGTACGCACGCACGTGGTCCAGATGCAGCGTTTGACCCGGTTAGGCGGGACATGTGACCGCTGCCATCTGTGCGCTAACGAGTCAAGCTCGGCTGCAGGGAAAAAGTTCGGCTCTGAGGAGGATCTGGTGTTTAAAGGTTGAGTCTTGTCCTCACGCCGCTCAGATCTTCCTGCAGATGTTTGTGTTGAACGGAGCTCATATTATCAGATCGTGTTGCACAATATAAATCAGGTCGTTATGGTGACAGAGGAGTGTCTGATTGCATTAAATCTTAGTTTATTTAAAGGTGTTTTAACAGATCTTACTTTGTAACATAAGGTGGAAGAACTTGTGGTACTTGCCCTCACTGACTTCACTCCCTTTAGCTGTCAGGATATCAAAATATGAAGAGTTGGTTAAAAACTTTTGCTGCACGTGTCATTGCTGACAGGTCTGTTTCACGGTCAGTTTTCTAATCAGCTGAAATAATAGTTTGGTGTTCAGTATGTCGGCACTGTGGCTCGCTCTCATTCCCGATCTATTTTTAACTTTTCAGCCTGCGGCGTCTCCAGTTAGCATCTTTAGCTGCAGCAGATTAGCTTAAGGCGGGCGACGCCCAAAGTAACGACGGGTCGGCTGGTTGAGATCAGGTCGTTTCGGCTCTGCAGTCAGAGAGGGGTTTAAAATGATTTATTTGTTTTAAGATGCTTCAACGTCTGGAAGAATAACTCCTGAAGGGTTCATGTTTGATTCTCCCTGCAGCTGATGTAGAAATTAATATTTTTAATAAAAGACACAAAACGAGGGGCTGCTGTTAACGACTTCCTGTTCAGTTTTATGCAAATAAAGTTTCATTTCTGTGAAGGAAACACAAAGAGAAGCACGTTTATTAAAGACTAAAAGAGTTTACACAAACTGATTCACTAGATTGGTTCTTTAAAATCTAACGAGTTCTAGAAACAGTTTAATTTTAGTTTTATCTTTTAGTCAGACTATTAATAAAACAAAGTGTGAAATAAAATAATTAGAAGTTTAGAGTTTTAATTAGGTTTCAAACTCACTATTTTGAATCTTCACTCATTTAAAGTGCAGAAATGTTTTATTTTAAACTCTGATTATTTGGCTCTAATTTCCTACATATATATTTTAAAAATACAGTAACATATCTGCAGTTTGTTTGGTTTTTCTGTACCAGTAAATGTCAGCTTTATTTCTCCAACAAGTGTTTATGATGAACGTGCACAAAGTAAAGTTTTAAAGACCTTTTTAGTTTTCAGAGCTGTAAAGTTTCTGACACATTTTATTTTACGAGATTAAAACGTCTCTTCTGGTTGTTCCTCAGCTCCTAAATTAGTCTCAGTTCCTCCTTCTGTCTGAACCGCTGATGTTTTTACATGCAAATAAATAAAAAATATTGTTTAAGGACAAATTATCTGAAGGTTTTAACAATAAAAACACGTTTTTGTGCTGAGTCATCGTTTATTTTAGCAAAAAGCATATTTTTATTTAAACCAGGAGATGTTTGCTGTCATTGTTTCCTAATAAAATGTCTTTAAGTCTTTAAAAACATTTTAAGTCTGCTGATATTAATAATGCTGCTGATGCTGATTTTAGTTAAGTTTTCAGGTAACGTTTTACTGCTTTTAGCTGGTGTTTTATTATTTCAGCTTTTTGCTTCCTGGTTGGTCTTTAAAGACTTGACTTTTGGCTTTTTTAGCTTCTTCAGTTATTTAAATTCAACCAAACCGACCAGCTGGTTGTGATTTTTCTGCAGAGGTTTAAACACTTATTTGCTCGGATCGTCTCAGGACGTTAATGTTGAAAATGTCGTGTTTGCAGCTGGTTAACATCACAGAGAGCTACATGTGCTTGATGAGTGACAACGGCGACATCAGAGAGGACCTGCGCGTCCCCGACAGCGACGTCGGCAGGGAAATCGAGTCGAAGTTCGAGGCGAATGAAGAATTCATGGTGAGTCCGGATCGGGCGCGGGAAGCTGCTCGGGTCGCTGCGGGGAGAGGAGCGGCGAGCTGCAGGTTTAAAGTTTCAGATGATTGACTCGAACATGTTGCACGCTCTCCGCAGGTCACCGTGATTTCTGCCATGGGGGAGGAATGTGCTGTCGCCACCAAGGTCTTGGCCAACAAATAAGGGAGATGGACTTTGCTGCCCAGGCAACAAGCCCCGCCCACAAACCAGTCTCTTTACATTCTCATTGGTTCCGTCACCAAAGCGTCGGCCTTCACAGACGACCTCCAATCATTCTGTTGTGATTTCTCTCATCGATGATCTTTTGATTTCTCCCCCCGCCTCCCCCTCCTCCCCTCCTCTCATTTCTCCTTTCCGTTGCTGTTGGGAATGTTCCACCTCTGCCTGATCTGAGTTTTTGTTTAAAACAATCGACTTTATATAAAAACAACTTCAAAAATAACTTCTCATTCCTGCTCACTTTTATTTTATTTTATTTTTCTCTCCGCCCGCCCCCCCTTTACCTTCACAGTGTTGGTTTTGCCACTCACATTCCTGAATGTTTAAAAGAAAAAAAAACAGAAAAAGTCTGGGGTTCAGCTTTTGTATGATTATTTTTTATATTCTTTAGATAGCAGCTTTTTAGAGGGAAGGGGTTGGGGGTGGTTTGAAGCGTCGGGGAGGGAGGGGTTGGCCCCTTTAGATGCTGATTCTGGTTTAGGTCGTCCCTCTTTGCAGCCATACAGCTTCCCAGCATGGCCTTTTCTCCGGTTCCTGGGCGGGATGAGGTCCGGTTTTCCCTCCTAAATCACTTGGATTGGTGGTGGCGAGCACTTAGAGCACCTGAGGTCCCCCCCCCAGCATGAAAAGCTCTACACCCGTTTGTTTCTCCTCCTTTCTTCCCTACAAGAACAGAAATTCGGCGAAGCTTCTCTTCCGATGACGGTCGGTCGTCTGTAATAGTTTGAGGGGTGAAGCGGTCCGGAGCCCCCCCGGCGTCCCCTCTCTCCCCCCCAGATACAAAGAGCGTTATTTTGTTTTTCAGAGGCGTGAGTGTGGAGCGGTGTGGGCCTCCGACATGTGGGAGGCAGTTTGCAGTGAGGTGTGTGCTTTCTTTTTATTTTATTTTTAGATTTTTTGTTGTTTTTCTTCTTTTTTTTTTCCTCTGCGGGACTCGATCGGGTTTGGGAGGGTGGTTCAGTTACAAACTTTAAGTTCACTCGAGGCCTTTGTCACCTGACTGGAGAAGGCAAAAATAAAACAATAATACAAATGGAGAAAAACTGCAAACGCTGTCTGGTTTTCTGTGTCTGAAGCGACTCGAAGGGAAGCAGTTTGTGCTCCGAACTGCAGGGTTTCTTCTGATAAAGTGTTTTTTTTTTTATTCCAGTAAAAGAAAGTGAGCTCAGAAACTCAAATATTGTCAGAATTTACAGAAACTGAATTATTTGTCTCACTTCTGGATCCTTAATCTGAGAAATAAAAATGGAAAATTCAAAACATTTCACAATAAAAGGAGTTTTACTTTTTAATGATTCCTTTTTAAGCAGCAAGATCAAAATGGCTCATTTGTCTTTAATCACACTTGAGCATCATTTAAGAGTCCTAATGATCGGATTTATTACTGCTTCTTGCAACTTAAATTACAAAACTGGGTAATTCTGCAAAATATCTCATTAAAGATGATGTTTGAGTTCAACCCGTGACTCCAGAACGTATCAGCAAAGACCTGAAACCCAAACGGGCCATTTTGTCGGGGTTTGTAGTATTTGAATCTCTGGAGATCATCCTCGGACCTCCACCTTGGTGTTTCCTGAATCACAGAGTGGTTCTTAAACTCCTAAAGCATCATACTGAAACAGGAGAAGCTTTAATAAAAGCACTGTAAGGATGTTTTATGAGCATATGAACCTGAATATGAATAAAGGGAATTTTTGGAGTTGAAACGTCCCAACAGAAGCTCTCTCTCCTCGGCTGTCGTATCTTCTGTGGTGCCAACACCCTGCCTCATGCCTCGAACTGAAAGCGTGCTGATGAATTACTCCTTCCTGCCTGTCTGCACAACTGGAAAAATAGATGCAAGTTCTCGTCTCCGGGTGATGGTGAGGGTTGTGGTTTCTCTGACTCATCGGGAGGGATTTGTTTCATCAAAATGCAGCAGAATGAATGGATCTGTGATGAGGCCCGGCTGAGCGGAGTGTGTGTGGAGGTGGTTAATGATTGAACAGGCTCAGCAGGTTTATTATCAGGGTGTGTTTGAACACCAGCTGACCTTTAGACCTGCCTGTTTTCACAGCACGCAACAAAACACCAAATTTAAACCCTGAAATCTTCTGATTTTAGACAAAACTTGGCTCTGTTGTTGTAAAAAAAAAAAATTAATGTTTTTGAGTTAAACACATAATTCTGAAACCTAAAATCAGCAATTGGCTTAAAGAGTTTATAGGTTTGTAAATATGTTGATGAAAAAGACCTACTTTAAACATTTCTGCTCCTATTTGAGCAGCCATTGCTTTGACCATATTTGGAAGGGCGCATCTGGCGGTGCGTGTTACGTCACTGCAGCGTCACGTCCTCCTCTCTCTTTCCCGTCCCAGCTCTCAACATGGCGTCGGTAAGTCCGCTCAACTCCTCGTGAATTTACCGATAAACGTTGAATTCTTCTGAATTTTTTAGCTGATTTCAGTTATTTATTATGAACAGTATGAAACTTCACCGGGAGAGTAAAGTGATCTAATTTTAAGTGTTTTTTATTTTTAAAAAGATATATTATAAACGGGCAGTTAGCATTAGCACGTACACGTGTACCATTCATACTGGAGACCAGGCTCTGTATGAAAAAAAAACATTTTTGATCAAAATAGTAGTTTTTCTCTTCCTAACCGTTTATAAATTTAATGTCAAGGCTATTTAAAGATAGCATACGATCCTTTAGTCACTTCGGCGTAACTTAAAAAAACTATTAGACTGATGAATCATAAGGATTTACATATTTTTATAAAGTTTAGTTAACATTTTTTTTCCAATTGCTAACCAAAGTAGCATCTTTCCACAGCTGGTTTATTGTAGTAGAAATTACCATTTATTATAAAGTAGTATCCTTTTTTAATAAAATGCTAGCATGTTATAGTGTATTAAAGTGTCAGTGGGGAAAATGTAAAAAGTTTTGTGTTTATTGAACAATTATAAAATAAGTTGTTGGAGGTTTTAACAAAGTTTTGTAAAATTAAAGATTAAATTAATCATCGGGTTATTAACATAAAGGGGAACTCTTCTCATATTTCCAGTAAGTTTAAGTTTTGTCACTTTGATAAGGCTGAAATAGATTAACGGCCTAGAAGAAGTTTATTTGACATCTTTCACAAAAGATTTTTAATTTCCTTTTTCCTGTTTTTGCTTCAGATCAAGCAGAAGAGGCCGACCGCCGGTAAAAAGTCCAAAAAGGCAGCTGCCTGGAGGTTCACTCTGGACCTGACCCACCCCGTGGAGGACGGCATCCTGGACTCTGCAAACTTTGTACAGTTATTTTGACTCTTCTCTTATTTACAGCTGTTTAGAATTAAAGGCTTCATTTGATCCATTTTGCAATCAGCTGACCGTGTGTCTGGACTAGGGCCCCCTTCCCTAGCTCCTGCCTTACTAGGGTTCCCTTCCCTAGTGCATCACTGTGCTCTGTCTGACAGGAAACCTTCCTCAAGGAGAGGATCAAGGTGAACGGGAAGACGGGGAACCTGGGGAACATCGTCCAGGTCGGCCGCATGAAGAACAAGATCAACGTCACATCGGAGAAACAGTTCTCTAAAAGGTGAGCAGCTGCAGCGTTTATTTCTGAGTTAAACTAAAAACAGGTGAAACTTTAAACTGCATCTTTCTTTCCTGCCAGGTACCTGAAGTATCTGACGAAGAAGTACCTGAAGAAGAACAATCTGCGGGACTGGTTGAGGGTGGTGGCGTCCGATAAGGAGACGTACGAGCTGCGGTACTTCCAGATCAGTCAGGATGACGAGGAGTCCGAGGCTGACGAGTGAAAAGCTGCACCAGAATAAATGTAAAAGAAAAAACATTAATCTGTCCGGGTTTTATTTAGTTTGAACACTCTGTGTTTGTTTTATTGATTAAATGTAAAATCCTCTGCTGATAATTAAACAACTGTTTAGTAGAAAAATGGGGAAAAACTTTTTTTTATTAGTGTTTGTTTGATTTATTAATCTTATCTTTAAAAACCCAACTAAGTTAATGGAGTCAAATCAAACTACAACAAATTTTAGAGAAAGATTCATGTTTTTGAGACCGGAACATTTTTATTAAAAGAAAAGCTTCTTGTTGCTGATGATGCAGTTCATCAAACGGCCAATAGGTGGCGCAGTCCTGCTGAGTGGATCTAAGCTGGAATAAAATATCAAAAAGCTGCAAATTTGTCAAAATGAACCTAATAAACAGCAAAGCAGGAAATGAATGTAAAACACCTAAGAATAAAATTATAGGTTCAAACCAAAACTAGAAATAAATTTAAATTTTAGGATTCATAAAAACTAAAGTAACTGCAGACACATTTCTGCTCCACTCATCGGAGGAAAATAAGTTTAAAATCTACTTGATCCTTACTAAAAGAATAATGTTACAGAAACTTGTAATTTACAACAAATAAAACTGATTTAACTAATCGAGTCATGGAGGTCCAGGTCCAGGAGGGACACCCTGTCCTTCCTCTCCCCAGCGACACGCTCCACCTTCTGGGAGATCCAGAGAAGATCACAAACAGGATCATCTGTTTGATTTAAGCAGAAACAAACATTTTAATATCTCTAATGTTTGTTCTGTCTGACTGTGAGGCTCTTTGTTGAAAATGTTCTACAGAATAAACCTCCTGGTTCTGCAGGAACCCGGTGACCTCCGGCGCTCGATGGACAAGCTGCAAAACCTTGTTCCCTTTTAGTTTTTAATATTTAGGTAGTTATCAGGATGTGTTACTCCATCAGTTTGCTCTGACTCAAAGGCTCATGGGAACTGTAGTCATCCCCGTTTATCTCCTGAAGTCAGCGCAGATCAGGTCTAATCTTTTTCCAGGTTATAAAACCTGCAGCTGCCGAATAACCGACTCCTTTAAACAGAAAAATGTGTTTTTTTCTTCCCCTGTTGCGTCTGATCCTGGCTTCGCTGCGGTTCTGTAATCTGTTGTTCATAAAGCATTTAACCTCAGGAATTTATCCACTTTCATCTGCTGCTGGAGTCCCACTCCTTCTGTACGAGTTTACAGGAATGTTTGCTGGTTTCTGCATCTTTCCAGCTCAGGTCGAGCAGTTTGGTTTCGTCCTGCAGATGTATTTATTTTTTTTACACTTAAAAGGGAAATTTGCCTCCAAATGTTTTGAAATAAAATGAAATGTTTTATTTTTCACATCTGAACTCTCCTCTGTGCCTGAGCGGGCAGCCGTGGGGGTGTTTTACATCGTTGCTGTAACTGTGCCTGCAGGTAATCTGTAATCTGACTCTGTGCATCAGATTACAGCTACACCTACATGCAGCCTGCAGTTTAAACCGTTTTCAGGCTGAAATGTTTCAGACCGAAGCTGCAGAAACACAGAAATCGTTTAAAATGCTCTCATGAGAGAAAGATTCTTCCTTCAGTAACTTTATTTGTTGTGTTTTTTCTTGTTTTAAAGGAAACTTCTGCAAAGATTCTGTTTAAGGTGTTTAGCAAAAAAAAAAGTGTTTTCAATTTGTGACAAAAACACAACAGAATCCACTGAAATCATTATTTATTCAACTAAAGCCAAATGTTTGCTGCTGTGGAGCTACAGGTGTGTGTGTGTTAACACACATCATCCTCTGGAGCAGAACCAGAGCAGAGGACAGATGTTTACCCAGAATGCACTGCAGCTGTCAGCACGGTGGTGGAGGGCTGATGGTTTGGGCTGATTCTGGAGTCAGATGTGAGGCCATCTGTCCAACAAACAGGACAATGATCCCAAACACAGCAGAACGGTCCAGAACCAGAACCTCAGAGAGCTGAAGCAACACTGGAAAGAAGAGTGGGCCACAGCTCCTCCACAACCAGGAACCCACTGAGAGTTCTGCTGCTGGAGGAGGGTCTCTGGAACAGGAACAGTCTGTTTGGTTTATTTTCAACCCGATCAGTAAGATCCATGTTTGTTTGTTTGTTTGTTTGTTTTTGTTTACTGAGCAGAGAAACTCCCTCAGAACTCAGTCAGTCCATGATGGCGTCCCGCTCCTGGGTTCAAGGTGCTGAATATTTCATCAGTCCGATCACATGGTTTCAGCTCTGAATGCATTCACTCTGCCGTCTCACGCAGTCCCCATTTCTGTCCCCGTTCGGCTCTGCGGAGGAGGCTGACACACGCCTCAAACTTCAGGAGGGGAAACACAACCTGAGTGAGTTCAGCACCTGTGTGCTTCTTTCAGCTGCTTGTTGGATGGTTTTCCTGCAGCCCTCTGAGCTCTTCACTGCTGTAGTTCCAGCTCTGCCTGTTTGCTTCATTTAATGTGAAGAAGAAGAAGATCTTCAGGTTTTGCTTCCATGGTCGTAGTTTTCCGCTGTGAAAGTGGAGCCTTGGTGGTCATTAATGATTCAGAGGGGGAGCCTCGCTCTAGTGACTGAGAAGAACAGCTGATGGCGTCTCGTCATATCATCTGTACCGGAGGAGGTTCTGAACGGACCCGCCGGGCCCTGAACCCTGATGGTCTTGGTGCTCCTAACTCTGGTTTAGTTGCTGGACTGGTTTCACCCACAGCAGGAAGTTCAGAAAACTAATCAAACACCATCTTTTCTATATTCGATATGAAAATATTTGGTTACATAAATGTGTTTGTAACTGATAATCATGAGGTATTAATACTCAGATTACTTACAGACTTCAGAAAGTATTCAGAGCTCTGTTTTTCCTGATCTCTGCTGAGATGTTTCTGTACTTTGACTGGACCTGATCCAAACATCAGAGCCAAAACCAAACCATGAGGTCAAAGGAGCAGCCAGTCCCATCCTAACAGTGAAGCATGGTGGTGGCAGCATCATGCTGCGGGGCTGTCTTCCAGCAGCAGGACCCACACAGCTCACAGAGAAGGCTACAAAACATGTCTGCTGCCCTGAAGGTTCAGAGGCTCCATGATTGGAGCTGGTCCCTCTGAGGGAGGAGACCAAGAACCTGAAGGTCCCTCTGACTGAGCTTCAGAGATCCTGTGTGGAGATGGGACTAAGTTCCAGAACCAGAACTGCAGGCCTCTGACGATCTGGACTCGATGGAAGCTTCTCCTCAGAGGAAATCACCTGAAAGCCTGAAGGAACCGGATCCTCTGGTCTGATGAAACCGAGACCGGACTGTTCGGCTTCAGTTCTACAGGTGCTGGTCATAAAATTAGAATATCATGAAAAAGTAGATTGATTTCAGTAATTCCATTTAAAAAGTGAAACTTGTATATTATATTCATACATTACATACAAACTCATATATTTCAAATGTTTATTTCGTTTAAT
>NC_051450.1:22490536-22500191 GCF_001649575.2 Kryptolebias marmoratus | reverse complement strand
TTGAGTTAATTAGCTGATTAGAGTGTGGTACCAGGTGCCATCAATTTTGAACCTTTTCACAAGATTCTAATTTTCTGATATGATGAATTTGAGATTTTCATTTGTTGTCATTTGTAATCATCAAAATTAAACGAAATAAACATTTGAATTATATGAGTTTGTATGTAATGTATGAATATAATATACAAGTTTCACTTTTTAAATGGAATTACTGAAATCAATCTACTTTTTCATGATATTCTAATTTTATGACCAGCACCTGTAAACTTTACGTCTAGAAGAAACCAGACATGATCACCTGCCCAACATCATCCCCACAGGAAAGCACAGTGGTGGTAGTATCATGCCATGAGAGCATTTTTCAGCTTTCTGTTGATTTGCTTTTAATAAACGTATAAAATTGTCAGATCTTGGTTTCATTGTGTGGGGTACTAAGTGTAGATTAAAGAAGTTTGGCTGCGGAGTGACAAGTGAGAAGCTACTGATGAACGAGTCCCCAACCCCCCCAAACCGTTCAGGTCTGAAGACCTTCTGGACCCACAGGACTCAGAAGTTCTCGTGTTGTAGTTCAGCCGACAGACACTAAACACCTCAAAGGAAAATCAAGAAAAAGCAGAAAAGGAACCCAAAGTTAGAACGAAGTGATGACAAAGATGGAGCGTGATTGCTGAGAAGAGACGGTTCTGCGGTCCAACAGAAGGGTGGAGGCTTCATGGGTCTACTGGGACTCGTTTCCTTAGCCTTAAATGAAACCAGCTCCAGAATCTGGTTCCGGTTTAACGAACAGCAGCAGAATCTCTCAGCTCCATCAGAACCCTGCCACTGATACCTCTGATGTAGAAACACACTGGAATGGCAGCACATTTCATGCTGACGAGGCGAGAATATGTGCCGCCATGTTGGTTCCTGGCAGAAGACCATGAATACCTGAATTATTCAGAGTGACTTTATTTACATTTACTGTTATCTGTTTTTGGTATTTTCAGAGTTTCTTCTCCTGGATTCTGGTTTCATGAAACAAGCAGAGAGCAGGTTTGAGGCAGCTCCTGATGAGACCATGATAAACGGACTGTAGAGCCCGTTAACATCAGGTGGTAACCAGGTGAGACCATGGGGGCGTGGCTGGGTTGGGTGTCTCTGGGCGACGCCTGGTACAACATGTACTCCCGCCTGCTGAGGACCAAACCGGTGGGCGCCATGGCTCACGGCTCGGATGACCTCACTGAGCTGGCAGAGGGCTCGGCGGTCGGACTGGCCAAGGTCCTGACCACGGCGGACCTGGTGTCGCTCGGGGTGGGCAGCTGCGTCGGGACAGGGATGTACGTGGTTGCCGGGCTGGTCGCCAAGGCCATGGCAGGGCCAGGGGTCATCCTGTCCTTCATCATTGCAGCGGTGGCCTCGATACTGTCAGGTAAAAGACTCTGAGGGACTTTTACAGTCCAAGTTTATGAATCCTTATTAATATTTATAAATGTGTTTCCCTCGAAGGCGTGTGCTACGCAGAGTTTGGTGTCCGGGTCCCCAAAACAACCGGCTCTGCGTACACCTACAGCTACGTGACGGTCGGAGAGTTTGTGGCATTTTTCATCGGGTGGAACCTGATCCTGGAGTACCTGATCGGCACGGCGGCGGGGGCGTCGGCTCTCAGCAACATGTTCGACTCTCTGGCCAATCACAGCATCAGCAGCTACATGATAACACACCTGGGCACGGTCAGAGGACTCGGTCAGTGAGAGGAAAATGCAGTTATATAACACAAACACTGATCTACTGCAGACAGAAAAGCTCTTTTTGTTGTTCATGTTTTTCATCCGAGTAAATAAACCTTTATTAAAGGTCAGGGGTGTTTCTGTTGTTTCAGGTAAAGGTGAGGACACGTATCCGGACGTATTAGCCCTTTTCATTGCCCTGCTGGTCACAGTGGTCATCGCTCTCGGTGTGAAGAACTCGGTGAAGTTCAATAATGTCCTAAACGTGGTCAACCTGGTGGTGTGGGTCTTCATGATCATCGCCGGACTCTTTTTCCTGTCAGCCAGCAACTGGGAGGGCGGCAACTTCCTGCCATACGGCTGGTCAGGGGTGAGTCATTCATGGCTGGTTGGATGGTTGGTTTGTTGGTTAGATGAATGGTTGGTTGGTTAAATGATGGGTGGGTTGGATGGTTCATTGGTTGATTGGGTTGTTGATTGGTAGTTTGTTTGGTTGGATGACTGGTTGGTTGGTGAGTGAGTTGGTTATTTATTTGGTTTCTTTTTTTTGTCCCCAGATCTCTGCATTGACACGATGTTCTCTTACAGTGCCATAAATGATTGGCAAATTTAAAAAAAAAAAACATTAACAAAACAAAAGAAACAAAAAAAAACCTGATGTTTTTTTTAAATGAGTCTAAAACCAGATTTTCTGTGACATGTTTGCGTTCAGGTGATGCAAGGTGCAGCGACATGTTTCTACGCCTTCATTGGCTTCGACATCATTGCAACAACAGGAGAGGAGGCAAAAAACCCAAACACCTCCATCCCTTACGCCATCACCGCCTCACTGGTCACCTGCCTCACCGCCTATGTGTCGGTCAGTACGGCGTTAAAGATGTCTATGCTTTAAAGACGGTCTCTTTTTTATAAGGAAACATGGTTGTGATGGCTTAGTGTTGGTTTGGATAAATACTACTCTTGACTTTTGTTTGAAGCCCTCAGAGGCTTGGACTTGTCCTGATCTTAAGAGACTCTGGTCTTGACCCAGTCTTGGGTTAGGTGGTCTTGGCTTTAACACATCAGGTGTATTCTCACATCTGTCTCCTCCTTTGCTCCCAACAGGTGAGCGTGATCCTTACCCTCATGGTTCCCTACGACCTGATCGACGGCTCGGCTCCTCTCATGGAGATGTTTGCCGTGCACGGTTTCTTGTGGGGGAAATACACGGTGGCTGTTGGCTCCATAGCTGGACTCACCGTCTCCCTGCTGGGCTCCCTGTTCCCGATGCCCAGGGTCATCTACGCCATGGCCCGGGACGGACTGCTGTTCAGGTGAGGAGGCAGGAAACACCCGACCAACTCTTCCAACAATATGTCCATACCCCCCAACTAATGTTTGGTTAAATGTCCGTCAGCACAGAACCACAGGCCTTCTGTGTCTTTTAACAAGCTAGTTGACCTCTAGTCTTGGTTGGTTTACCTGGCTTTTAAACGTAGTCCGCTTCATATTAACCTGATTATTTAATCAGAAACCAGCTTTGATGTGTGTTTGGAATCATTGTCCTGTTGGACCCAACTGTGTCCCAGTTTCAACCGTACAGCTGTACCTTAAATTTGTTCCCAGTTCTAAAAATGATTGAAGTTGTAGAATTATTCCATCCTGGAGAAAGAAGAACAACATATTAAAAGCCCAAATGACTCTTCCCATGATGAAATCTTCTGTGTGTCTGTATCCGAAGGTTCCTGACACACGTGTCAGCGCTCACACACACTCCTGCCGTGGCGTGTGTGGTGTCAGGAAGCTTTGCAGCCATCCTGGCTCTCCTGGTGAGCCTCAGGGACCTGATTGAGATGATGTCCATCGGAACGCTCCTGGCTTACACCCTGGTCAGTGTGTGTGTGTTATTGCTGCGCTACCAGCCCGATGGACAGATTGACACATACCAGTTCAACTCCGAGGACGACATGGACAACTTGAAGCATCAGAATGAAGAACCCACCAAAGACGACCATGTCCTGATGGAAGGGGCTGATCATGACAGGTCTTACCATGGCGGAGGGACTGAAGGAGAGGCGGACGACTCTGAGTTCCACACAGGCCACGCCCCCCTGCTGAAGAGGCTTCTGGGAGGTCATTACTACACCCTGAGGGTCCGGCTGGGAATGCCAGATTCGTCAGCACGTCCCACCCCTGCTACCGGCCGCATAGTGACCAGGTGCACCCTGTCCTTCTTCTTCATGTCCTTCTTCCTCTGGTCCACCATCATCTTTGGAGTTGAGCAGGGCTCGGGGCTCGGGGCGGCGTTTTCAGGCCTGATGGCCACACTGATGATGGGATCTTTGGTGAAGCTTTTGATTCTGATCGTACAACAGCCAGAGAGCCCGCAAAGGCTGCCCTACATGGCGCCCTGTGTGCCCTTTGTTCCTGCGGCGGCCATATTGGTCAACAGCTACCTCATGCTCAAGCTGTCTCCTCTCACCTGGGCCAGGTTCACCATCTGGTGCCTCATAGGTGAGCTGAAATATTTTGATTGATGCAGCTAATTGATGATTAAAGTATACAAACATCACCTTTATTGATGTATGACAATAGTTGTTTTTATCTCTTTGCATCATTTAAGGCTAAATATGCTTTTGACAATCATTTTAAAATTTAATTTGGTTTCAGACTCAGAACTGCATTAAATGTTGACACTGAGAACCTTCAGGAGGGAAGGAAGGCAGTGATCTGCGCTTGAGTTTAGCTCATAAAATCAAAAGGAGCCACTCGATGCAGTTTTAAAAGCTTGGGGTTCTGTATTCTTCAGTTTGAAACATGAACTCATCTTTATCCTTAAACAACATTTTAAATTAAAATTATAGACTCCAAAGCTGTGGTGTCCAGCTGGTCCTGGTCCTGGAGGACCTCCAACCTGCAGGTTTCAGGTGTTTCTCTGCTCTGACTCACCTGATCAGGATTCTGCAGAACTTGAAGATCTGCTGAGGAGCAGAGAAACATCTAAAACCTGCAGGATGGACCTCCAGGACCAGGACCAGGACCAGGACCAGGACCAGGACCAGGACTGGACACCACCATCTTCTCTCTCTGCTGTCCTGAAATTAGCTACAAGCAGGACAAACCTGACACATCTTGACATTTGTTGGCATTTTAATTTAAAGCACTTGTCTACCATTTATTTAAAGAAATCCAGACCTTAAACTGGATCTTGGAGTCAGTATCCTGTCCTCCCAGTCTATCACCCTGACCTCATCTTACTGACAGATTTTCATATTTCTCTTTCTTCCCCTCAGGTCTGTTGATCTACGGTTGTTACGGAGTTTGGCACAGCACGCTGGAGCTAAACACCCGCGAGCAGCAGGCTCACGCCAGCTCCTACCGACGCTACGACGACAACCTGGACGACACCTTCTCCCCCGACGACCTTTACCCCCAGGACCAGGACGACGGACCCTACCAGGGCTGGTCTGCGCCGGAGGAGAGGGGTCATCGCTATCAGAACCAGAACGAGGACCGAGAAGACGAGCAGGAGCAGAGCCAGTATGAGGAGGACGGGGACCCGTACGGGTACCAGTCCGGAGCGGGAGTCCAGTATCCGAGCGGAGGCAGCAGGTCCAAGGGAAGGACCAACTTTGGCTTCGATGATGAAGATGACTGAATTTACCTTCACTAATTCTAAAATCTGGAAAAGCTGATCAAACTTTGGGATTTTATATCAAATGAAGCCACATTTAAAAAAGATTTGGACCAACAGACGTTTCGTCTCCTTTACTGACGCCACAGGACGATCTAACTTCTCTGTTTCTGATTGAGTTTGTTTACGATCTCTAACTGATTATTCAGCGTCGAGCCTGTTAATGTGTGGCTGTTTGATGATTAAATGTCCTTTTTGATTGAAAAGACGAAGCTGGGACTCTTTTTGTGGAGTAAAAATATCTTTTATTACTTGGAATCTCAAACAGAACTGTGATGACGTAAGCAGAAAGATAAAACGTAACGTGATCATGCAAGAGTTAAGAAAAGAAAAAAGATTAAAAATACAAGAAGGTACCTCTTTAAGTAAAGAGTCTGCAGTAAATTAATGGTTTTAAAATGTCAACATCAGTCAAACATAAACAAGAAAACATTTTATTATGAAAATCAAGGTTTGGATAAAACAAAGTTCTGATCTTTAAGAATAGTTTCTAAAGTTTCAGTCATTTTTAATATTTTATTAGCAGGAATATAAAATAATATTCTGGATTACAGAATCACAAAGGAATAAGATTTGTAACATTTTATTTGCATTTCGTTTTACTTAAAATAACGAATCAAATTTAAAAAGAGTTTGCTGTATTCTGCCATTTCACCACTAGATGTCACTAAATCCTAATGAAATTAGGATGTTTATGGCATTTATGTAAAAATGTACCAGAAATCAAACAGACAAATTTATTTGAAGTTTAAAAAAACAAGATAATTAAGTACTTTTTGTCTTTTGTTTAGGTTATCTAATAGTAAGAAAAAAGGGTGCAGATTTTGTTTCTTGTGTTTCAGGAGAAGCTTTCGGCTGATTGAGGCCTTCAGACTCGTTCACTGATGGCGTGGTTGGAGGGCCGGTCCAGCGACGTGGCCGTGTTCCCCCGCCTGGAGTAGAAGAAGCTCCTCTCTCTGCTCGGGATGCCCAGGCCGGCGACCTGGCAGCACAAGATCACGAACCCCCCCAGGACACAGAGGCCGGCTCCCACCCAGCCGGCGTACAGAGAGAAGCCGAAGGACATGAGGCGGTCCTCCTGGTGAGCGCCGATGGGGAACCAGATGGTCGAGACGATGCCGCAGACGGCTGGATTTCAGCAGAAACAAAGAAAAACAGAAGAAAATGACTTTTCAAAGCTTCATCAGCTGGAGGATGTTGACAGGAAGTACCTGTCTCATCCCACAGGAAGCAGATAAATCCAGGCAGGAAGAAGAAGAGTCGCCAAACCACGACCCGCCTTTCATCCGACTTCCTGCCTCACAACATCTGGAAGAACCTGAGTTCTCTGAATACTGAACATGTTGTTCTCTAACAGTGAAACTGCTGCTGCTGGAAAATCAAACCATTTATAATAATAATAATAATATTAAATCTTTATAAGCTTCACAAACTCTTTAAATGATCTTCAAAAGTGGAGTTCTGTGGAAAAGTTATGAATAATTAATATTTTATCTGTTTTATTAGCTTCCTGAACAACCTCAGTTTGAAGAACAGGAGTTTAATTCTGACTAAAACCAAAGAGGAAGAATATCATCTTAAAACTGCTTTAGCCTCAGAAATCTTACAGCGGTTCATGTGAACGAGATCCTGCATGTTTTATCTGTTTCTCTGCTCCAACACACCTGATTCCAACATGAAGAGGTCATTCAGCAGCTGGAGCAGAGAAGCAGGTAAAACATGCAGGACAGAAAACCTACATTTAGTTAAAAACACTGTTTTTATCAAAGTCATTTATTGTTTCTAAGCTTCTGTCTTTGCTCAAAAAGTCCAGATTTAAAGTCGCTGTTTTAAAACTCAGTCTTCTTTGGATTTGATTTATTAATAATGTGTTGTATTTTATAATCTTTTTAAATCATAAAAGTAAAACTCACGGGTAGTTCAGTCGTGTGTTTATGTGTACCTGTTTTTCTTTTTACCTTTTTAGGATTATTTCTGGTATAATCACCAGTTTGCTCGGTTCAGGAACCTTGTTTCTGGGTTCCGGGTCGGGTTTGGGGCTGAGGTGTGTGTGTGTGTGTGTGTGTCGTGGCGCCTCCTCACCCATGACGATGACCAGGACTCCTCCCACTTTGGCGCGGCACTTCTTGACGGCCGAGGAGTCGTTGGGCAGCCGGATGCAGGGCATGGACATGAGGATGAGGAGCATGGCGGGCAGACCCAGCAGGCAGGCGCAGACCATCAGGGCTCGGGACGTCTGGATGTAGGCTGAGAGACACCAAACATCTGTCTGAAACATTTCTCAGCTCACATCTGGATCTGCCTCCGAGTTGGTACCTCCGTACCGCTCGGCAGCAGCTCTTCTCCTGAATTCCTTCTTAAATGTGTTTCAGCTGAACGTCTGTTTAAATCCACCTCCATAGATCAGGGATTGAAACTCCAGGGCTGGATTCAAAAGTCCCAGAAACAGAAGATAAAACCTAAAATGGACTCCTGATCCAGCTCTCATTTCTTTATATTTTCCTTCCAGTGATCCAGACGTTCATGAGATCCTTAAAGCCGTCTGGATCAACAGTTCTCCAGACTGTCTGAAAATCTTTCAAGGTTTTCTTTAGACTTCGCCTGTTTGTTTTACTTGTTTTTGTCCTGATTGTTTGCTCCTGGTGTGCAGAGTTCCTAACAAATCTGAGGATCTGTGGAGAACTACAGGAGGAGTTTCAGGCCGAAAACCCTGCAGCAGGACCAGAACCTGAGAGATGCTCCAACCTTCAGCTGGTTGGAGCTGAACTTTTCAGTCAGCCTGTTATCTTTGAAAAAAGGGAACAAATTGTGTCTGCTTCATCTGTGGAGTTTAGGAGCCTTTTTCTGTCTGAAAATGTTCGAAAACTGACGAGAAAAGCTTCAGAAAGTTGGAGAACCGCTGACGAGGAAAGCCTGAGTGAGAAGTTCTGTTATCCACAGAGAGGTGATCTGCAGGTGAGCCACGCCCCCAGCTCCAGGTGACACTCCTGGTCAGGAGTATTCTGATTTAAAGGGGAGACTTTTCTGTGGCTCTGATGAGCCTGGATCTGCTTCCAGAAGGTTAGAAAGATGGAGTTCAGGTGAGCAAACTCGAACAATCTGAGGAACTCCTGCAGGTTTTATTCTATCAGCCGGTGCAGATTTACTGTTTACCTGCAGGTTTAAAACTCCCCGTCAAACAGCTGCAGTTTGGTTTTAATCCTCCTGGTTGAAAACTAGACACTGAATGCATATTTGTTCCTCTCAACTAGTTTTAATGTGAGAAAATGAACCTTTGTCTCTTTTTTAGCCCACATCCATTCTGTGGTTGTGTAACTTAACCTCTGATTGTTTAAAAACTGTTAAAGGTCCTAAAACCTCAGTTTAGTCACTAAAGTTCGACTTCCTGTGACCCGTTTAAACTCTGAGCTGTAGAACTACAAACAGAACCGGTTTAGTGCTCCAAACAGGTCCGTGTTAGAGCTCCAATAGGAGCTCTAAAAGTCACAACCTCTGCAGATGATTTTTTTGACAGCTCGGATTCTAAAACTGCCACCAAACAACACCAACCTGTCCAGATGTTCAGTAAGCAGGACCGAACAGTTCCTCACCTGGCAGGGAGAACATCTGGTCCAGATCCACGCAGTGGTACAGGGACGGGGAGATGACGCACTTGGCCCACAGGCCGCGCGAGCCCAGCTCGTCCGTCTTCACGCAGATGGTCACGGAGTAGTCGCACGTTCGGACCCAGTCGCTGGTTGCCGTGGCAACGATGAGCCCGACCCAGCCCGCGCAGCTGGCCGCGCTGCCCGTCAGCTGCCTGCAGATGTGCGCCATGGAGAGCCGCCGTGCGCTTTTACGCGCTCCAAAAAAAGACCAGGAGCGTCAGGGAGGGCTGCAGGAGCTGGAGTCTTCCTGTTCTCTGTCTGAGCGGTTAAAACGGTTTCAATAAATGGTTCCCAACCAAAACAGAAGAACAAATATCAGAAAACTGTGATTTACCTAAAATATCTGCAAGAAAAACTAGAAAAGGTTTGTTCTTTAATTAAGAGCCAATAAAATCTTTAAAATCCAAAGCAGTGAAGAAGTTCAGCTCGAGCTGTTGGTGCCCTGACGCTCCTGCAGGAAAACACCTAGAAGAAGAGATGTCTCTGGGTGTGGTGGAACCCACCTCCCCGCCCCCAGCCCCCCATCCAAACCAGTCAGAGGAAATCTGAGACCCTAACCAGAACCAGACCTGAGAGAAGACTGGAGCTGAAAGCTGAATCCATCAGAGGAGCGTTTCAGGAAGAAA
>NC_051450.1:22486329-22490238 GCF_001649575.2 Kryptolebias marmoratus | reverse complement strand
ATTGTCCTGTTTGTCACATCTGACTCCAGAATCAGCCCAAACCATCAGCCCTCCACCACCGTGCTGACAGCTGCAGTGCATTCTGGGTAAACATCTGTCCTCTGGTCTGGTTCTGCTCCAGAAGTCTTGTGGTTCCTTCAGATGAACCCAAGTCAAGCTGCCATGTTGTTTTTAGAGAGAAGAGGCTTTAACCTTTGACCTGCTAACTGAGGCCTGTAGAGTCTGATGGAGCTCACTGCACAGTCTGACCTTCAGGGTGCAGATCAGCAGCTGTCTTAAATGTTTCCTCTTGTGTATAATCTTCCTCTCTGTAGAAGGATGGACTCCAGGTAGTTTGGAAATGACCTTTGACCCTTCCCAGACTGACGGACAGCAGCAGCTCCTCTGAGGTCATTGCTGATGACTTTCCGCCCTGGCGTTGCCAAAACGCCTTCTTTAACAGACATGTTAGCTGCTAAAAGTCAGACTGAAGTTCAAACAGGAAAAATGACTCAAAGTTTGATTAATTATTCATTTATTAAATAATTTCAAGCAGGATATCATAAAAATGTGACAACTGAAGACATCGGCCTCTACCCTGATAGAGACTTCTTTTAATCCACAGACGTGTTTTTGTCCAGAATATATTGATATAAAACATTAAACTTTCAATCACTTACAAAGTCTACGTTTTATTCTTTTCTTTTTTTTTGTTTTTTTACACACACTGGTTATGTTGGCTACGGGAATAGATTTGTTTTAACGTCACGTTCTAAAAAAACTAGACAAATTTCATATATTAAATGTTCAAAATCCTTCATGAAATATTTTGAAATGTACACTCTCCTGTGGCATGTAAAATATTCACAAAAATACAAAAAAAAAACCCCTCCGGTTTCCTGCTACAGACGGCCCAGAACAGATGCGTTTCCTCCTGGATTCTCCGGTTTCTGTCTGCTAAGGCCACACCTCGAATAAAACCTCAGAAATTATAAATAAACTGATCAGTTTTCCTCTTTTTGTGACTTTGTTCTGTCATCCTCGATCCTCGGTTCTTCCTTATTGCCTTAATTTCCTCCGTATGACACCCAGATATCGCTCCGTCCCCTCTCCTCTCCTCGGGGTTTAAGTTTTTTCCTTCTCATTGGTTTTTCAGGGCGTTGATGTGAGCGCAGATCTTCAGAGCAGGTCCCAGTTTAATGTTCATGCTGGTCATCAGGTGGTCCTCCGTCAGGAGCAGCAGAGCCTGACCGTCGATCTCCTGCAGCCGGAAGGCCTCGGCCACGTCGCCGCAGCCTGACGACCAAACAAAACCACTTTTATTAACGTTTAAAGATCTGTGCACAACCACAGCAGGAGTCAAAAGATTAAAAATCTCCCCGTCTGATCTGGGTTTTTCTTTTTCTTTGCTTAAATCAGGAGATTTACGGAGAAACATTCAGAAACTAAAGTAATAACGTGAGTTGGTTGTTTCAAAATAAAGCTTGAAGATCTTCAGAGTACCATCAAATTTACATTAACCTCATTTTTATAAACTTAAAGGTACAATTTCTTTGTTTAAACATGTTTACTTTGTTCCACTGTGAGTAGAACCTGAGTTTATGAGATTTTGTTCTGTTTTAATCCAAACTTTCTGCAGCGTCAGCAGAACCGGGCTGATGTTTCAGGCAGTAGCTGCTCCGTTACGCTTCAACATTTCTGCAGAATTCTTCAGTTTTTCCCCTGTTAGTCGCTCGTACAGATGGATGGTGTCACGTCGGTTTATTTACAGTTTGTCAGATAATTTCAGCCTCATTTTGGCAGCTCTGAAACCACAGAACCCCCTGAATAATCGAGCCCCGCCCCTCGCCCCGCCCCTCCGGTTGTCTGTAAACAGATTTAATATCTGACTGTCCTGAAGGCAGCAGCTTTTATTTACGGACTGCAGGCGGGTTTTTGGATTCTCTCCCTCCCAGATGTTTGGGGCGGGGCTCAGTGAGCCTCTGACAGTTTGTGGTTAGGAACGGTCACATGACCTCACCGTGGCATCTCAACTCCCGGCGTTACGAAACATCTAATTGGAGCCAGGAGGAGCGAGCCGCCGCCGCTGCAGCGTAAATCAACTCGACGTCTGCTGACTGCGCAGCTCGTCTGAACTCACCTGGCAGCGTGTGGATGAAGGCCGTCACCTCCTCCACGCTCCACTGCGAGGGGGCGGGTCTGAAGGTGGTGGTGGGCGTGGACGGGGTGGAGGTGGTGACGGCCGGCGTCGGCGCCGACGCCCTCCTCGCCCTGCGCGCCGCCCGCCGCTCCATCCTGGCCGCCATTGCAACAGCGGGGTCCTCCTCGCCTTCCTCGTCGTCGTCTTCCTCCACTCCCCCCCCCGGCTCCTCCTCCTCCTCCTCCTCCTCTTTCCGCTCTGCCGCCGCCCTCTCCTTCCCCTCCTTCTCACGGCGGCCGGCGCTCCACAGATCCCGAGGCTGCGCGAAGAGCGAACGGCAGGTGAGAGACTTTATTTTCATTTATTTACAGAAAACTTAACGGCAGATGTGCTTAAAACAGAATACCTGGAAAAAACAATTTTAAATACTTTTAGGATGATTTAAAGGTTAAAAAGGGCCTCAAAATAAATCTGATCTGGACAAACAGAAAATAATAAATCTGTTCCTAAAATACTGAGAACATACGTGGCTAAAATGCAGATTAATTATTAAAATAAACAAATATAAGTGGAAATGTAAAGAAAAACAATCAAAATCACTAAAATGTGTAAAAATGAAATTATAACATAAAAAAAGAAAGATGTTTCCACCTTTTCCTATTTATATTCATGTTTTTATCAAAACCGAGTTCCTTTAAAGAAAATTAAAAAAGGTTTTATTTAGAAATCCTCAGAATTTTTAAAAAATGAATCAAAATATGAAACACTTTAAATATTAATTTCTTTAATCTGGGTTAAATTATTTAATTTAAGAGCTTATTTGTTATCATTTCCTCATAAATAATAAATAAATAATTTCTCTGTAAATCTTCACTAATTTCAGGTTTCTGTAGGAAATGATTAAAAACAAGAAGACACGTTATATTAACCCTAATCTGTAAAAATAACCTCTATATTGAGTTGATTTGTGAAAATAACAGGAATATTAAAAACCACAGAAGAAGAACCCTGGCTCATTTCCTGAAACAAACCAGCAGAGGGAGAGATTTCCCAGAATTCCTCAGAATTCCTCAGCTGGAGTTCTGCAGCTGAGAGTCGTCCCTAACAGACCCTCTGAGGTCCTGCCTGTAACGAGTTAAACAGCCTGTCTCAGTTCAGGGTTCAGGGCGGAGGTCGGTTCCTACCAGGCGCAGCAGCAGAGGTTTCCCTGGTACCGACTCGGCCCGGTTCAGGGCGGGGCGGGGCCTCTCGGACCGGCTGCCCGCGCTCAGAGCTCGCAGGCGCTTCGTCAGCCGGACGTTAAACCTGTCGGGGCGAAAACAGACGTGAGGCGACACTTCCTGGTTCGTTTCACCCACATCCTGCCAGAACCACCAGAACCATCAGAACCGGCGCTGCTCAGACACAAAGGTCCTGATCCACACCTCAGCCGAAGGAAAGCTGCTGATCCAGAACCGCTTAAAAAAACATTTTCTGTTAAAACCTAAGAGTTTAAAACAAGAGAAGCTAAAATCAGCTAAACAACAGCTAAACACTTTAATGAACAGAACAGTAGCTGAAAGCTAAAATGTGCAAACAATAGCTGCAAGTTTAAATTAGGTAAATAGTAGCTAAAAGCTAAAATTAGCATAAGAAGACAAAAAGAAAAACAATCCTTGAAATGCTGACTCAGCACTCAGGATTACATGTTCTGGCTGATTGGAAGGGACTGGATCAGAACTGGATCAGGTCTGGATCAGAACTGGGTCTGAATCAGAACTGGGTCAGGACTGGATCAGAACTGGATCAGG
>NC_051450.1:22482377-22483693 GCF_001649575.2 Kryptolebias marmoratus | reverse complement strand
GTCTGGGTCTGAATCAGAACTGGATCAGGTCTGGGTCTGAATCAGAACTGGATCAGATCTGGGACTGGATCAGGACCCACAGAACCCTCACAGCTTTCTGTCTCACCCTCGGGCACAGGAAGTGGAGCAGAAGCGTTTGGACCTCATGAAGTTGTGGGCGTGGCCTCGTTTCCCGCAGAACTGGCAGTGCAGGACGGCTCTGTCCTTGTATCCCGGTCCTGTGAGGGACAGGGACACGTTGTTGTCCTCAGCGCCAACGTTTAATCCAAACCAGATTACAGATCAAACCCTTACTGGTCCCAGGGTCGTCCGTGTCTCCTCCTCCTTCCTCCTCCTCTGAATCCGTGGAGGGCTCCGTCGGCTTCACAGCTTCTGTCGCTGCCGGAGCCGGCGCCACGGCCGGCGCCACAGCAGCCGCCGCTCTCCCGTTGGTCCCGTTCACTTCCTGTGGTTTGGTCACCTGCTCCGGAACCAGCAGGGACGAGCGGTTCACCTGGAGGACAGGACAGGCGAGTCAACAGGAGACAAACGTCTGAATGAAAGACTCCATCTTTAGCTTCGGCTCGTTCGGCTGATATCAGCTGTTCCTGAGGACTCGCAGTCCTCTGATAGGAGGAAAACTTTAAGTAATTTTTCACCTGAGAGGTGGATTATTTGTGGTTTTCTGTTGAGTCATGAAATAAAAAAGATCAGATTTTTAAATATTTGAGATTCTTCCTGATTTCACTTTTAAATGAAAACGTTTCAAAGCCTTCACCCGCTTCTCTTCCATGTTTCCTTACAGGAAATGGTTCCAGCCCTTCCTGGATGACGAAGCCCTCCACCAGGTGAGTCAGCACCTGCCGTCCTTCAGGCCACGCCTTCATCTCCCATGGCCCGCACAGCGATTGGCCGAAGCTCTCAGACTCGTCTTCTGATTGGCAGAGAGGCTCCGTCTCAGCGTCGGGCTGCAACTCTGGCGGCGTTTTGTCGGCTTTCCTCTCTTCGTGCTGCGACAGGCTGAGGTCGGTCGGGTGGGCGGTCTGAGCCAGCAGGAGGGGGGGAGGGGGCTCTGATGAGGAGGAGGTGATGAAGGGTGAGGAGGGGGGAGACTGGGAGGACAGACTGGACAACGCTGGGGGGGAGAAAAGACAGAAATCTGATTCAGAAAATGAGTTTCTGACATGTATCCAGATACGGCGTCAAGAAAATTCACTAAAAACTGTAAACAAAGCAGAACTCTGAGGTTCTTAATGATCGGACTGCATTCAGGTGGGGCTGACACAGGTGGGGCTGACACAGGTGGGGCTGACACAGGTGGGGCTGACACAGGTGGG
>NC_051450.1:22478667-22481346 GCF_001649575.2 Kryptolebias marmoratus | reverse complement strand
GGAACTCTCTTAATCCCACCTGGACCCGTTTTTATCCTCAGACGTTTGTTAGTCTGAACACGATCCGTCCTGAGCCGAGCTGTAGGACCTCCTGAGCTCAGGAGTCTCAGCTGCAGCTGCCGGCCGGCTGAAGATGATGAAACAATCATCCACAGAAATATTCTAAACTTTTCCCCCCATAGAAAACATTTCTATTGAAAAACAGGAAAACAAACTGTAGAAAGTTCTGGTCTCTGGTACCTGACTGATTATCAGACTGGGTCGACATGTTCTCACAGAAGTCCTCCTGGCTGACGGGCTGCAGGTCCCGCTGAGGAACCGAAGGTGGTCCTGAAGCCGGTGTCTGGACGGGAACTGGTCCTGGAGCCGGTGTCTGGACGGGAACTGGTCCTGGAGCCGGTGTCTGGACGGGAACTGGTCCTGGAGCCGGTGTCTGGACGGGAACTGGTCCTGGAGCCGGTGTCTGGACTGGGACTGGAGCTGGCGCCGGTGTCTGGACGGGAACTGGTCCTGAAGCCGGTGTCTGGACTGGAACTGGAGCCGGTGTTCGGACTGGTCCTGGAGCCGGTGTCTGGACTGGGACTGGAACTGGCGCCGGTGTCTGGACTGGAACTGGAGCTGGTGTCTGGACTGGGACTGGTCCGAGAACCCGTGTCTGGACTGGAACTGGAGCCGATGTCTGGACTGGAACCGGAGCTGGTGTCTGAACTGGGACTGGTCCCAGAACCCGTGTCTGGACTGGAACCGGAGCCGGTGTCTGGACTGGGACTGGTCCTGGACCTGGTGTTTGGACTGGAACCGGTTTTTGGACTGGAACCGGTGTTTGGACTGGAACCGGTGTTTGGACTGGAACCGGTGTTTGGACTGGAACCGGTGTTTGGACTGGAACCGGTCCTGGCGTTTGAGAAGAAGCTGAAGTGGGACCCAGGTTCGGTTTTGAGTCCACTGTTAAGTCTTTAACGGGATCAGGACCCGGGTTCTGATGGAGGACCGGCTCGGTGAGGCTCTCGGACTGATCCATGGGAGTCTCTCCTTCCTCCTCCTCCATCTTCGTCCTCTCTCCTTCCTCCGTCACGTCCATCTGCTCCTCGTCTCGGCCCGTCTCCTCCTTGGTCTCAGTCCGTGTCTCCTCCTTCATCTTGTCTCTTTGGACGTCTTTCTCCACCTGGACATCTTTACCGGAGTTCCCCTCGTCTCTGGTTTTCACGTTGCTGTCCTTTGGTAGTCCCTTCTGTGTTTGAGGGCCCGTTTGACCCGAAGGAGAGGCTGGACCCGGGTGAGAGGGAGCTGAGGACGAGGACGAGGTGGTCAGAGGAAGAGGAAGAGGAAGTGAGTCTTCACCGGTTCCAGACACCGACTGCGGCTGCCGACCCGACGACAGGGCGATGATCTGCAGCTGCCGCGCCGCAGACGGCGAGCGCTCGAACTGGGTGGGGGAGGGTAACGGGCCGCGCTGAGTCAACGGGCAGCTCTTCATCCCGCTCAGAGGTCTGCTGATGGGCGTGGCCTGACCGGGCGGCGCGGCGGCGATGGGGTGCAGGGCGGAGGATTGACGAGGGGACGCCGTCCGGTGACCGTTTGGAGAATGAAGCCTCGGTCTGAGAGGAACGGCTCGGACCGGAGAGTACAGAGCTGCAGAAAACAAAGAATAAACAGCTGAAAAAATCTAATCTTTTACTGGGAGAGACACAGATCCGACTCAGCTGAGGTGTCAGTCAGAACCAACAGAACCAACAGAACTAACAGAACCAACAGAACTAACAGAACTAACAGAACCCCGGGTCTGACAAAGCTGGGATGTTGTTTAAATATAAATAAAAACAGAATCATTTAATAATCTCATAAACCCAGTTTTTTCCCAGTGGAACATAAAATTGTTCAAATGTTTTGTAAAAATCAGGTAATTTAGAATCTGCTGGCAGCAACTCGTCTGTTTACAGATGTTCCAGATGTTTCCCTCATCAGTCTGTAAACATCTGGACCTGAGGTTGTCCCATTCTGTCCTGGATGGGAGCAGATGTTGTTCTAAAACCAGAGGCACTAATGCACCCCCATACCATCAGAGAGGCAGGCTGGACCTCAGAACAGTTCTCCTCTTTGGTCCACAGGAGACACATCTGTTCACATCTGGCTTCTTCTTTGCCTGATAGAGCTTTAAGCAGCATTTGTGGACGGCACGGTGAACTGTGTTTACAGACAGTGTTCCTGAGCAGAACCAAAACCAGAACCAGAACCTGGTTTTAATGCAGAAGATCACCAACATCCAGTAATGCTAGGCCTTTAATTTTATACACTCCAATAACTGATTTTTGACCCAAATAGAAACTAAAGTTCAACTAGCACCTTAAAGCTGTGAGTTCACTCTAAAAACCTTCTTAAGCAACGTTTCCTGATGCAATAATGCAGGCGAGAATGAAGCTGCTTCAGAGTGATCTGCTCTGAGACCAGCTCCGATGCACCTGAGGATGAACCTCCTGGGAGTCAGGGCGGAGACTCGGAGCGTCTCGGTCGGTGCTCGTTTCTCAGGGTTTGAACAACAGAGGAGTAGAAGACGTGTTGCTCTTACTCGGAGGTGGGACAGGTAGGTGGCGGGTGGGCGAGGCCAGGCTCTCCGTTGCCATGGTGCCGGGCTGCGGTCGCGGCCTGAGGGGGGGGAAGACGGGGGCGTTGGGACGGGAG
>NC_051450.1:22476354-22478604 GCF_001649575.2 Kryptolebias marmoratus | reverse complement strand
GAGGGGGGCTTCAGCCGGAGGGACGGGGGGATGGTGAGGGTCCCTGGGGGAGGACGTCTCAGGGTGAGACTCTGGAGCTGCAGAGGACAAGAGAGAGACACAAACGTTCAGGTAGATTTTAATAAAACCCCGCCCACAAACTGGAACCATCCAATCACAGCGCAGCAGCTGTTGCTAAGCGATAAAAACTAGGACTGTTGCAAAAACAATGAAGTCACTGATCAAACACGAATATTTTTATAAAGTTTGTATTTTTTGCAACCTAACCAGTGGGTTGCAAAAGTATTCACCCCTCTTATTGCCTTACAGGTGATTTTTATTTGATTAAAAATATTTTTTACTCAAATTACTCCAGATTAAAGCAGCCAGGTGGGGATTAAATCATTTTTTTAAATATAAAACTAAAAAATGATGCACGTTCACGTTTTAACTCCCTTAAAAGTCAGACAGGTTGCGAATAACATCCCCATACCACGATGCTGCCGCCACCATGCTTCACTGTGGAGCGTGAAGCATGGTGGTCCTTAAAGGCCAAAGACCCTGAAGCCTCGGATCTGTCTGTTTCCTGCTGCTCCTCCATGAAGCTCAGCTCTGAGCAGCTTCTGGTTTTCTTTGACCCCCTGCTGGTCGACCCTCTGCTGGCAGGTTTGGATTTATTGGATCTTATTGGATAACCCAACCCTGACCTGTGCTTCTCCAGAACCTCCTCCCCTACCTGTGTGGAGCGTTCCTTGGAGGTGTTGGTTCTATGAGAACAGGTGGATATAAACTGAGACCACCTGAGACTCAGGTGGTTCTCAGGTGGATCTGAGCCTCTCCTCTCCAGCTCAGGATCCAGACTGGTACCAACAAACAAACATCCAGAGCAAACAACACCAGTAAAAGAAAACATGGCGGCAGAGGCGGGTTCATCGGACACCAAGAAGACAGGCATGCACATCAGGGGCGCTCACCTGAGCTGAGGCGGGGTTAGAGGGAGGGGCTGAGGAGGAAGAGGAGGAAGAGGACGGCTGTGCAGGTCGCATAGCAGACGTGAGAATCAGCTGCACGGAAATCAGGAGGAAGGAGGAGGAAACAAACAGGCGAGCAGGAAGAATGTGTTAGTGTTCGCTTCATCCAAACACAAACCAGTTTCTGCAGCTTGAAAGGCAGCAGGCGACAAGCATTCCTTCAAGGAACGCTCATGTTTTACTGCAGAACTCACATTTTTAGACACATCTGAACACTCTGATACTCAGCAGACAGAAGCAACAATAAAGACAGAAAATATTCAGCTTTGGTCTTGAGTGAGTTTATAAAAATTTCTGCTGGGATCGTATGAAACTCGTATCTCCTGATCTCCCTGAACGCAGCACAGAACTCTGACTGTCGCCCCTGCAGCGACTACATGAGGTAAGTGTGTGTGTGTGTGTTTACCATCTGAGCTCTCAGCAGCACCTGGTCCTGCCCAGTCCCTTTGAGCCCTTTCCCCAGGAGCCTGACAGGTGAGGGGCTCTGATTGGCTCGCACGGACCCAGGTGTAACCACAGGGTGAGCCGCTGACACCTGGAGCAAAGAGGAGGGGGAGAAACAGGAAACAATGGAGATAAGAGTGAAAACGCACGTGTTGAATGGTGAAATGTAAAAAGGCGAAGGCCGCATCAGGACAACATGTCTGCCCGCGGAGATGAAAGTTAACGCCTCGACCCTCAAAGCTTCACTTCATGTGAAACTTCTCAGAAAGGAAACCATAACCCCAGTGAGTCAGACAGACAGCTCAGGCTGCGGACAGCTCAGAGCAGAAACCTCAGGTTTAACCCTTTCTGCTCAGAGCTGCTCAGAGCCGGGCAGGAAAACGAGAAGCCAAGATGGCTGAAGGAGCCGTGGTCAGAGGAGGCCGTCAGGCTGAGGCACAGTGGTGGCAGCATCATGACGTGGGAATCAGAGCTGAAGGGAAGATGGATGACGCAGCGCAGCGTCCTCCTCTCAGCTGAGGCTGAGGAGGAGTGAGGAAGAACGTAGCGACGGTTAAAATGATCACTCACCTGTCTGCCAGGTGGGCTGGCCGGGGTGTGGAACGGCGTGATGGGGGTGGGGGTGGAGCCAAGTCGAGGGTTCCCGTTGGTCAGGCCGGCGGAGGTCTTGGTTGAGACGGTGGCGTTGCTGTGCGTTGCAGAGGAGGAGGAGGGCGGAGCGGCGGTCGCAGTAACAGCAGAGGAGGTGGTCTGTGTCGGGGGGGAGGCTTTGGGGGAGGGGAGGATGGGGCGGGAG
>NC_051450.1:22459511-22476070 GCF_001649575.2 Kryptolebias marmoratus | reverse complement strand
CATGGGGTTGGGGATGAGCCGTGGAGGGGTGGGGGTCGTAGGCGTGGAGGGGGCGGGTCCATTGGAACTCTGTTCTGATTGGCTCTGACGGAGGAGCTCCTTGTCCATCATTCAACTCTGAAGAGACCTGAGACAAAAGTAAAGTTCAGGACGTCTTCAGGACACAGGACAGCTGTTGGACTAAAACTTCGGCTCGTTCAGGACGTTACGGCTGCGACGTCAAACTTTTTAAAAACATTTCAGTTTAAAATCTTTACTTTTAGAAATCTGCTTCAGTGAACTTCTGTTAGCTTTCAGCCGCCATTTTACTCATTTAAGCTTTTAGCTACAGTTGTGCTAATGTTAGCTTTTTTAGCTGCTAATTTTAGCTGCTGTTTAACTACTTTCAGCCTCTGTTCTGAACCTTTTAACTGTAATAATTCAGTTTCACACGTTTCATAAATCCTGAAACCGCGTCATAAAACGCAGCTGCGGCGCTCTTTAAAGCTTCAGTTTCGGCTGTGAGGAGGCGCTGCCGCACTCTTCGGCTTAATATCAGCGTTTACCAGCTATAAACCAACGGTTCCTCCGGCTGAAACCGTCCAGCTGCTTTAAGTCGAGTCTTTTCTAAATAAAAGAGTGAAGTATTTTATTTCTGTGATGTCAAAACCACAGTCTGGTTTCAGTCCTCGAGGTTCTCCTGATGAACCCTGAAGGTTCTGCTGAAGTTCTAAAGCAGCTGAACTTCTAAAACAGCCGAAGTTCTAAAGCAGCTGAAGTTCTAAAACAGCTGAAGTTCTAAAGCAGGAGCTGCGGATGACTCTCAGCTACTACCACACCGGACTGCAGCCCTGAAGAACCTCAGAGCTTCAGCAACATAAAGTTTATAAAGGTTCACCTGACACTGTAAAAACAAACAGATACATTTATGTTTTATTTACCATGTTAAACTGTAAAATGAAACTTCAAATTCAAGCTGGTAATTATATCAAATTCTGTTTGTTTTTATCCACAATAGTTCATTTAATAGGTTATTTAAACCATGTTTTACAGTGTAATATAGTAATTACAACATAATTAGAATAAACCTAATTAAAACACATTTGAAGTTTTTTCCAGTGTAGGTTAACTGTTTTTACACAGTAGGCTAACAAGAGCAAATACTGGTTTGTTTTACAGTGTAGGTATAATGAGATCATTATTAGAGCGTAGACTAATTTAGTTTTTTTTTACAGTGTAACATATATATTTAAATTGTTTGGTTTCACAGTATGAACGAAAAAAACAACTGTTTATACAGTGCAAATTAAATTAAACTGTTTCAACAGTCAGTTTTTAGAGTGCAGGTTAAATTACAATCGTTTGAACTTAATTTAGATTAGATAAAACTCGTTTTAACTGTTAATTTCTATGGTGCAAACTAAATAAAACTCGCTTTAACTGTCAGTTCTTACAGTACAGATTAAATAAGACTGTATAACACTAAGTTTTAACAGTGCAGATTAGATAAAACTGTTTTAACTGTCAGTTTTTACAGTGCAGATTAGAAAAACTGTTTTAACTGTCAGTTTTTACAGTGCAGACGAACCGCAGCTTCGGGCTCACTTTGTTTTGGTTCTAATGAACACATCTGTGGTTCTGAAATGAAAACCCAGCTGCTGGTTCCGTCAGGCGGGTCTACCCACAGGTTCTGATCTGACCCAGGGGCTTCTGGGGGCGCCCACCCCCCATCAGCGCGCGCTGGCAGGTGCCTCCAGATGCTGACATCTGGCCCCGCAGCCGACGCGCTGTGTGACAGTTAGGCCAGAGATCATCCCGCATGTGGCATTAAAAACAGAAAAAAAAGATGAAGACGGGCCTCCGCGGCGTTCCGGGGACCGGCGGGTGGGAGCGCAGCCTCCCCGGTCACCTACCTGCTGGTATCGGCGTCGTCCCGCGGGTCAGTCCCGGTGTGGTCCATCGGACAGCGGGCGCATGTCGATCCGTGCGGCTGTTATCTGATGAGCGGCTCTCGGTGGTTTCGCAGCCTGCTTTGGGCGTGTTTGAAGCCCCACTTCCTCGTCTGACAGCGCGGCGGGAGCTTCCCCCGCACGATGATTTCAGCGGCTTTCCCCTCCGAACGGTACCGCCTGTGGTTCCGGTTCGGAGCCCGGACCCCGAAACGCAACACGGGCCCGTATATGACGGGTTTGTGCGGGTGTGCATGCGTGTCGCACTCTGTTTATGGGCGCATCGCAGCCCCGCTTGTTCCCCGCGGAGCGGTCCGTGAATCCGGCAGGCTGGGCGGTGGGGGTCGCGGGGCCCGCCGGTCTCCGGTGAACCGGGAGCAGTCTCACCTGCCGGGTCTGCAGCGGGAATCAGCCCGGCTGGGGGCCACCGTGTAGCGGCTGTGAGGGGCCTGGTCAGTCCGCTGCTGGAGGAAAGCGATGGAAGGTTTGTATCTGGGGGACAGCAGGGAGACAGCGCCCCCCGGCGGCCTGGAGGACCGGATTTTAGTTTTAATTGATTTTAAACAGGAAATGAAGTGTTTTGAAGCTAACATACACCAAAATAAAGTCATAAAAGCTGCTTGTTTTCCGAGTCTCTCATTTTAAAAAAACAACAACAACACTAATTTAAAATTAATAAAAATTTGAAAAATCAGCAATTTCTGTGATCACTTTGAAGTGTGACGTATCGAGAGCCAAACAGGAATGTAGCAAATAGTAATAAATATTAGTTGTGTAATTGTGTGGCATTGGCAGGATTTTGCCATCTGACTGCCTCCAACTATCAGACCAGCGCAGGTCGCCTCCTGCTGTCCGACCGGCGCCACCGCCTCAGACTTTGTGACATCATTGTAAAGTTTGGGAGTTCCTCTGGTGAAATGTGGGGCTCCAGTTCCCGACAGCATCAATCCAGACGTGTTTTCACAGCGGTCCTCTTGTTCTTCTATGTTTTTATATGTACCTTTTTTGAAACATATTTTCTTTTTTAAAAGTAAAAAAAGCTCACCATTTTGTTGGAAAGATGAACACATCTCCTACAAATTTAATTCCTGCTTGTCAGATATTTGTTGAGCTAACTGATTATAATGTGTTTATAATACAATAGAAATACCTAAAATTTAGGATTTTTGGTGTTTGTTGCTTTTATTAAAGTTATGGGGAAAAAAGTTCAACTTTCTGTCTTTGGGATCTTAACTCATTTTATAATACATATTTTTTGATCAATTAATTATTATTATTTTCTATTTATAAGGATAACTTTTCTTTGAAAGCTGTAGAGTCATCTGGACCAGATTTATTTTTATTTATTTTCAAAACATTTGATTTTCTTTACAAATATAGAAACACACGGGAATGGCTTCAGTTCCTTTAAAAACATTGTTTTCTAATATGTCTGCTTCGGCTACTTTGTACGCTACTTTTAGCCTTTAGCTAGCATTTAGCTACTTTTAGCTTTTAGCTGTTGTTGATTCCAGTCCCTCAGCATCACTCTGTGTTTTAGCAGAAAATGTAATGTTTCCAGTTCTTGTCAGGCTTTAGAGAAGAAGGTTTATGTAAGCAGCAGCCAACATGTCATCAGAAATGTTTCCGGTGTTTGTGTTTTTACCTGCTGCGCCAGCAGAGGGCGCACTCTGCGTGACTTACATCACGCAACACTTCTGATCTGAGAAGAATAAAATAAAGTAAATAAACTTTTAATTTGACTGTCCAAAAGCCATAACAAACCATAATAACAAGCTATGGTTAGAGCAAAACACAATTAACTTCCGGTAAATGAGAGACAGTTATAGTTGTTTTATATTATTTTCGCCTTATGTTACGTTTAAGGTATTTTAAAAAATGGATGTAAACAAATTTAAAGCGAGCAGAGCTAAATGTCAGAGTCGTGCTTCTCCCTCCGGCATGAATAATTCAGGTTTCACGTCAAAAGACCGAAACTGTCAACTGCGCATGCGCCACAGTGATTACAATAGCCATACAGAAACCGAGCGGCAGCCATGATTGTAGTTTTTAACTAAAGGCCTTTGAGATGCAGATGATGCGTTCAAAGAATACCCTTAAGCTCCGAAATTACACTGCTGCGCATGCTTACGTCTTGCTTGCTTATATTTTGTATCACGCCTTTGTTTGGATTTAATGTAATGTTATAAAAAAAAACAAGTTGTTATTTAAATTTATAAATGTTAATGAAGAAGAAATTTTTCAAATAAGTTTTAAAAAACTCCAGAGTGTGTTTTGCAAATATTTTCAAACAGTTTTTTTTTTCTGGATTTAAGAATTTCTTATTTATTTGTATAACCCTTTTTCTTTCTAAATAGTTTTTTTTTATGATTTATTTAATTGAAATAATTACATTTTCGACAAGTTACAGCAAAGATTTGAGCAGATATGTTATGAAGGATTGCAAAAAAAAAAAAAAGAAAAAGTAAAACAAAACATTTACAACAATCCTTTTTATTAAGAAAGAATTTAATTGTAATTTTATTTGATATATTTGTAATATGCTTTGTTTTCTGTATTTGCATCCCAGACTTAAAGTTATTTATTCGGTGCGTTTGTTCGAGCGTTTCGTCACGACGTCTGATTTTCCGACAGCACCTGAAGGCGCCGCGGCTCTGATCTTTGTGCGAAGCAGCGAAGCGGTCGCAGTTAGCGGCAACGGACGGCGAGAACACACCGAGCGACGAAACACGGCGGCGGGGGGGACACCGACTCCGGACCAGAAAAACACACCCGTACGGCGATCACACGGACACGGCGACCAGCTTAAAATGGTGAGGAGGCGTTTAGGAGCTGCGATCGCTGGCTGCTGCTAACCTTTTTTCTGGGTAGTTTAGCTTTAAACAGAGCTAGCTGGCTAATGCTAAACGGTTAGCGAACTGTTTTCCTGACTCATTATCGAACAGAAGCCATTTTACAGCAGCCAGTTACTGAGTCCTGACCGCTGCTGCTGGCTCGGGGGAACCCGTATCTACCCATAAAGATATTCCAAAACAATATATTTATTTCTAAGCGAGTTTTAGGAAGGGAACGAATGCCGTAGTTTGATTAAAAGCCCGTCCAGCCAGCGGCCAGGCAGCCGAGCTAAGCGGCTAATCCGAGAAGCTAACACTTCGCAGTGTTGCGTAGCAGAGTTAAACTACAGCCCGATGGGGGAGAACCCCAACAACCATTTTATGAAGCAGATTCCGTCCAATTCGAGGCTACATTTCAGAAGGGAAGCTGACTTTGTATCAACCAGATCCCGGAGAGAACCCCCCGGCCCTCTGGCGCTTTGGTTTCATGATCCTGAAGGAGCTGGAAAACCTTCAAATCCGTCAAATTACAGCCCGAGGACGAGAAGTTAAACAGCTTATTATTGTTCCACCTGCTCCTCAGCCTGGAGACAAACCAACCAGTCACCAGTTTTCACCCTGGATGCTCAAAACCCTCCGTAAACGTGTTCTAAAATAACATTTTGTGCTTCTCTTCTGTGTCCCTGAACGCCACAGAGAGCTTTGTTGTTGCATAAAAACTGCTCAGATCCTTACAGGTGTGCAGGAAGTTACAGCTTTTAGTCACATGATTGAATCAAAATCAGTGGATATTTGAACAATAAAGGTGATTAAAAGTCAAACAAAATGGCTCCAGTCAGCTATCATCCCTTAAATGTCATCTTGTTCACTGCAAAGTCATTAAACCTGAAAATATCTCATATCACTAATTCACGTCCTTTAAATTAAACGTTTGCGACCAGGTGTGTTTGTTTACCCGCGGAAACAGCCGACAGAAAGCAGGTATTCGTTTGACTCTTCGGGTGTTTTTGTTCTGTGAAATATGCGGCTAAGACTGCTTTGTTTACGTTGAGTGCGTACCTGCGTTTCAGATTTGCACATGTTTTAAAAACTACCAGAGTGAACGCTGACAGGTGGCTCAAGATAAACTGTTTAATGTTAATAAACGGTTAAAATCCTAAAGGTTTTCGATTCAGTCTGCTGTTATGATGATGATAATTTGATTTACTTTTATAAATATAAATATTTCTGCGTGAGTCGTCCAAATAAAGAACACAATCTGATTTTTGTTCTTTATTTTTAGGTTTGCTAATTCTGCTTGAGCCAGTCTTTGTTGTAAACAGTGATTTAAAACTTGACGCTTCATTGTGATAAAAGTTTTAGAGGAAACAGTTTTAATTTGATGGCGTGTTGAAAGGTCAGAGGTCAGGCGGCGGGATGTTGAAATGTGCTGAAGTTATTGGAGCAAAGCTACGTTTCGGTGAGGACTACTTCCTGGAGTAGATCCCGGGTCCAGGGTGGTCTCAGGTCGGTTCTCTGAAACCTTTACAGTCAAAATGATTCATTTCTGACCAGTAAATAAAACTGATCATCAACTCCTGGCCCGCGGGCCACTTCTGGTTCATTACAGGACGTTCTCTGGCCGGTGGGGACCTGTGCTGGAAACCTGAAATAAATATAAAAACTATAGTTTTACAGCAGAAAACTAAAACTCTTTAATAGATTAGTTCATGTTCACGTGTTAGGACAAAATAAACATTTATAGGTTAAACTCCCTTTAATAAAATAAACACTGAACTGAGTCCTTTAGTTATCCAACTTTGAAATATTAAAATGATTATAACAATTTTCATTTATTTACTTTATCTTTTATTTCTGATTCTTTTTGTTGTGAAATTAGGATGTTTGTGCAAAAGCTCAAACTCTTGATGAGCTTTAAAAACAAACTACTAACATGATCTGATGGACGCGTTTTTTAAAAATATTTAACCTGATAAAACTGATAAAACTCGTCTTTTCTGCTGTTCTAAAAATGGATCAAAGAGCTGCAGGTTTTAGATCCCGCCTAAGCTTATTTCTTATTTATTTACAGTTTTTTTTTTAAGTGTCTGAATCAATATTTAAACCGAACATGAGCCAGGAAACTAATATTCGTATGTTTTGGTAGAAATCCACATAAAAACACAAAGATCTGGAGATAATTTGGAGTTCATGTGATCACAAACACAACATTCATTCAGAGAGAAACGCCTTAATTTTAAGTAGTGGCTCAAACTCAGACTTGATCAGAAAATCAAAAATGGAGACTATTTAAAGAAACAACTCTTCAGGCTCCTGATGATTCAGCTCGTTGGGATCATGAAACTCTTATTGATGCATTTTGGTTTATTTTACATAAACAAACACTGATTTATTTGTTTTCATGCCTGAAGAAGAGTCACAGATAAACGTGTAGCACTGATGCTAACTTCACATTAAAAGCCCCGCAGAGGAGCTAACGCCTGTTTCTGCTACGGTGGCTCTGCTGGGACAAACCGCTCAGAGATGGACTCAGATTTGACCTCCTGCTCCTTCTGTAGTCGGTTATAGATCCGGGGGAAGGCAGGACCCCTACGTCACAGAACAGAAGCTCCGTTTCTTCGCCGTCTTCAGTCGACAAATCTGCGAACACCTTCTCTGTTGTTCACTATAAATAAGCTTGACCTTTGACCCCTGCTGTTCCTGGTCTGGTGGTGGCTGATGAATCAGGGTTCAGAGGTTTTGTAACAGACAGAAATATAAAGTAGAAGCTTTTTTTTTAGTTGATTAAACTGGATCTGTTTTAAATGTGACAGAATCTATCTGTAATCCAGTTTATTTATTTAAAATCCCGCCTGAAGATGAGGATTCCTCCTCTGCGGACACGTCTCTGTCTCAGTAATCGAAGCAGCTTTTGTTTATTTCCCGCTCGGTTTCGGAGGGTTTGTGTCCTGCGTCCGTCTGAGCTTCCCTGTTTTTCCTGATGTTTCAGTCGGTGTGTTGCTTCTGCTCCACGAAGGAAGTGTTTACTTCGCTGCAGCGTGCTCCCCTCCATCTGCTGACGGGGGCGCCGTTTGTCCTCCGCCGCTTCCATCAGAAATGGTCCGCGTTGCGGTGCGGCTGCTAACGTTTTCCTGCATCAGTTATCTGCCTGCAGAAAAGACAGGAAGTCTCATCAGACAGAGCTTTTCTTCGAGAAGTTTTATTTGTTCTAAACATCCAACAGATCAAACTCACTTCCTGTACAGTACTTCAGACATTTGTTAGGACAGGTGGTGAGCATCTCATTTATTATTATTATTCCTTCAGGTTGATGAGGGAATCATCAGGTGGTTTAAAACAAAATGGCTCCTGCTGCTAACACGTCGAAACCTCATTAAATGTATTTTCTGCAAAACAACAAAACCTCTGAAGGTAAAACTGAGGTTTTTACTTTTTAAAGGTGCAGTTTGTGGTTTTAATTGTAGGTCTGAGTCTGAGCAGGTGATCATCAGAGTAATCAGATTACTGACCGAGCTCAGTTCTCCTTCAGGTTCTGCTGGTCCAGACCCGGTTTGTCCGTCAGCACCTGAGACCACTAATGTCAGAGTTTCTGTAATCTGCTCTGACGATGACGGGATTATTTGTAACGCAGATTTAATCTGTTGTCTCCTGAGGTTCTGTGGCCATGAACCTGGAGGCCATGTGAGGAAGAGGAAGGTATGAAGGGTTTCTTCTTCTGCTTCTCCAGCTGTTCCTCAGAGAACCTGAAGCAGAAAAGGAGCTGATTGTTTGTCCTGCGTCGGTTGCTGGAGTTTGTGTCCAGCGAGCTGTGCGGACGCCTTTAGAACAATCATCACTTTTTTTTTTTTTTTTTACGGGTTGTGAAACCTCAGCAGGACCGTCCCCTCTGAGACTCGCCCCAGAAGGTTTTGAGACGTTCTGGAGACGTGGTAGTAGCTGAGAGTCATTCAAAAGGTCCGACTACTAACTGATGTAAATAAAGTTAAATATGATTGGATGTTGACCTGATGAAGACGTCCTCAGCAGCTCGGTGTGAGTTGACTGTTAGAACCCAATCATCTCTGAGGTTCGAAGATACATCTGAGCCTTCGGACCTTCTGGTTCTGGTCCTGGCATCGCCGCCTGCTGCTGCTAAATATAACCGCTCTGCCCGTCTGCTGCGGCTCGGCCGGGAAAACGCGACTGCACTCATCTGAAGGCACCTGAACGCCTCGCAGCTCCGTTTTATTCCATGACTCGTCGTTTATGAAACAACAAAAACACAAATTAATCTCTTAGATTTGGGACAGAAATGTTTGTCTCTGACTCACTGGTTCAGTCACATTTTATCCTCCTGATTTATTTATTTTTTACTTGAACCATGAAAATAAAGTCCATCTCTTTATCCTTAAAGGTTCCTGTCGTAGTTTTCTGCTTAAAGTGACGACAGATTAAAATTAAAACAACTGATCAGGATGAAAAATGAAAGAGTGATTGGTAATTTCTGTTTTATGGGTTAAAGAAATTCAAAATCAAAGATTACATTAAAATTTAATCACAAGTATTGCCAATAAATTTTAAATTAAATTTAACAAAGTTTCAGCTAAAAGACTGAAGTCAACAACAACCAGTTGTTTTATTTGGAGTTTATTTATAATTTAAAATGAATTGTGCTTATATCACTTCCTCTGGTGTTCTGCTCTGTTCGAGCTGATGTTAATTAATATTTAGCTGTTATTAGCTTCGTGCTAACGGCTAACATCTATATTTCCTGGGTTTTGTTGACTCATTTCCTGTCAGCAGCGGATGAAATGACGGCTCTCAGGATCCGGCCTCTCCGGGCGGGAATCATGGCCTTCGCTGGTCACCGTGTTTCACCTTTGTGGTGACAGGAACACCTGCCGTCGAGTCGAAGGACTCGGAGGTACAGTCAGTTCAGACGGCAGCTTGTGTTGTAGGTGACGGAGCTGAAGAAGTGGACTAATCTGTGTTTATCTGGGTGACGTCCGACACGGCTGGATGTTTGGGTCCAGAGCTTTAAATCCTCAGATCGCTGATCTATTTGATCTAATCTCCTCCTCAGGTCATCTGGTGAAGAGAGCATCCAGGCGGAGGAGTGGCAGACAGCGCCATCCGGGCGTGCGGAGTGGGACTGCATCCCGTCTCACAGCCGACAGCCAGCAGCTCTTCTTCTGCAGCCACCAGATGGACTGCAGGCTCTGAGAGGGCAGCGAGTCAGGACCGAAACCAGCCGAGGAGCGAGGAGGAGCCGGAGGGGGGGAGCAGGACCGGGTCGAGGAGAGGACGAGGGGCTCCACCATGTCGTCCAACAGGACCCAGAACCCTCACGGACTGAAACAGATAGGCCTGGACCAGATATGGGACGACCTGCGGGCTGGAATCCAGCAGGTGTACACGAGGCAGAGCATGGCCAAGTCCCGCTACATGGAGCTCTACACGTATCCTGAAACCTCAGCTGCAGCTCGGCGTCGGTGCGCTCCACAGGTCAGCAGAAGCTGAGAGGAGGTCTTAGGGGGAAAATCATTGTTTTTTTCCAGAAATGGTAAAATATTTACTCAAATGTCCTGCAAAACAAACAGATTTGTAGAGTTTGATCAGGAAAAAGGCTTCAGTCTTCTTCAGGGTGATAAAAACTCTGTCAGGGAGATGTTTGTTTCCTCAGGAACCTCATTTAAAGACAGCTTTTAATTTTAAATCCCTCTTCACTTCCTGCCACAACAGCCAGTTTAATTTAAGTGTTTTTTCCAAACCACATGAATTATGAGCCTTTCAGCTTTCTGTTAGAGGAGTAACTGTACGAGCACCAAATGACTGCAGCGTTTCAAACCCGTACGCTTTTATAACGTTTATCAATGAAACTACGACGAGTGAGCCCGGGGAACACGGACAGCCCAGAGGTGGAGGTTCCCCGGCGTCGCCCCTCGTTAACCGTTTTCACGGCAGCAGACACGCGACCAAACAAACGGGCTCCTGAGGGTCACCTGAACCAGAACTTCCTGCTTCAGCTGAGAAGACTCTGGACCCAAAGCACCTGTGGTTCAGGTGTGGAAACAAACTCCATAAACAACAATCCTTCCTGCCTTTTAAAATGGTTATCGGCCATTTTTAAATTTGATTTAAATTCTGGAAATGATCTCAAAACCCTGAAGTTGCTGCAGTCGAGTCCCGACCCAAACTGCTTTAGATGGGTGGTTCCTCTTTACATTTCTAAAATTCACTCTGATTAAAATTTCAAACTTTAAACTTTAAAAGCCAAAACCATCGAAGTGATCAGTGACACTTTTATTTTAGTTCTTTATTTCCTGAGTTTACAGTAAAACGTTTGCTGTTTCCTTTAAAAAGGTCTTTGTTCGCACCGACGTGTCACTTCCTGTCTGCTTCTGTTCAGATGACGGTAGAAACAGGAAACAGGGCGGCTGCAGGAAGCTTTTATTTAACTGTAATCCAGCCGGTTTACGTTGCTGTGTGCGGTCCTTAACCCGTCCCTCAGACACGTATATAACTATTGTACCAGCGTCCACCAGTCCAGCCAGGGCCGGGGCTCTGTGCCTCCGGCCAAGCCCTCCAAAAAGTCCACCACCCCGGGCGGCGCTCAGTTTGTGGGCCTGGAGCTCTACAAGCGGCTCAAGGAGTTCCTAAAGAACTACCTGACCAGCCTGCTGAAGGTCCGTGTTTTTTTTCCTTACGAACGTCTGAAACGTTCCGCAGCTCTCGGGTCTAACTCCTGTCTCCGCCTGCAGGACGGCGAGGACCTGATGGACGAGTGCGTCCTGAAGTTCTACACCCAGCAGTGGGAGGACTACCGCTTCTCCAGTAAGGTCCTGAACGGGATCTGCGCCTACCTCAACCGCCACTGGGTCAGACGGGAGTGTGACGAGGGACGCAAGGGCATCTACGAGATCTACTCGGTGAGTTCAGAGCCGCTCCTAAAGATGGTTCAACTGATGGGAGAAAGGCTGAGTTTCATTCTACAAAGACGGATGGTTAAATAAATGACAGAACGGCTGATGGAGGTTAATTAGAAAAGGAAGAAGATCTGCAGAGTTTTGACTGAGCGAGTTGAGAATTAAAATAAGACGTTCTTCTCCACCCAGCTGGCTCTGGTGACCTGGAGGGAGTGTTTATTCCGACCCCTCAACAAACAGGTGGGTTTACTGTCTGTAAGAACAAAATAAAAGCACAGCTGGGACTGAAAACTGCAAACATTTATTCTCCTGTTTCGTCTGTAAAATGGACCGAAGGTGACAAACGCTGTTCTGAAGCTGATCGAGAGGGAGAGGAACGGAGAGACCATCAACACCAGACTGATCAGTGGGGTCGTCCAGTCCTACGGTGGGTCCTTAAACGCAACAAACTGAACACGAACCGGTTCTTGATCCAATCAGGGTGTGTCACATCCTCAGGAACTAAAAGACATTTATCAAAACCAGACAGTTTCTGAATCTGTCCCGTTTGAAAGGCTGATTTCAGATAAAACTCTGAGGTTTTACTTCCTTCTCAAACACAAAGTTCATGTTATTCAAACCCGTCCAACGAAGTTTGGACCGAACCAAGGTGCTGACGTGTTTCTGCTCCTGTCCTCCAGTGGAGTTGGGTCTGAACGAGGAGGACGCCTTCGCCAAAGGCCCCACGCTGTCCGTCTACAAGGAGTACTTCGAGTGTCAGTTCCTCACCGACACGGAGCGCTTCTACACCCGGGAGAGCACCGAGTTCCTGCAGCAGAACCCCGTCACAGAGTACATGAAAAAGGTGAGCACCTGGAGCCGGACCGGCGGGGGCCCTCAGCTCCTGCTCCCGCGTTGGTTTGAACGAACCGTCTGTCTCCTCAGGCGGAGGCCCGTCTCCTGGAGGAGCAGCGGCGCGTCCAGGTTTACCTCCACGAGTCCACGCAGGACGAGCTGGCCAGGAAGTGTGAGCAGGTCCTCATCGAGAAGCACCTGGAGATCTTCCACACCGAGTTCCAGAACCTGCTGGACGCCGACAAGAATGAAGGTATTTAACAGCAGGTGCAGGAAACTAACAGGCAGAACAGAAGCTAAAACCAGCAAGGCAGGAGCTAAAAGCTAAAATTAGCATGAAACTGCTAAAGGTGGTAAAACTGTAGCTTAAATCTTTCAGATGTTCATCAAACAGGTTTTTATTTAACAAATCTCTCAGCATGACTGTTTGCTGTGGCGGCCATCTTGAATTGGGTTGCTGATGAGTCCCGTGTCCACTCTCAGATCTGGGTCGGATGTACAACCTGGTGTCTCGGATCACGGACGGTCTCGGCGAACTGAAGAAACTCCTGGAGACCCACATCCACAACCAGGGCCTGGCCGCCATCGAGAAGTGTGGCGAGGCGGCGCTCAACGTACGCAAACGCTTCAGATGAGTTTACCGTAACGGGAAGGTTCTGACCCAAAACGGTCGGCTAACCTGGACCGGTTTGGTTCGGATCATGTTGATTTGAAATAATCTGTACTTTCCTAAAGACAGAAGACAGATCTGTTCACAGAAGTTTGTTTTTCTTCCAGGACCCCAAAGTTTACGTCCAGACGACGCTGGACGTCCACAAGAAGTACAACGCCTTGGTCATGTCTGCCTTCAACAACGACGCCGGCTTCGTGGCGGCTCTCGATAAGGTCAGAGGTCACCTGGGGAGTAAAACCGCAGAGTCTGTTTGGCTGGAAAACACCTGACGGTTTCCTGTTTGTCCTCAGGCGTGCGGTCGCTTCATCAACAACAATGCCGTCACCAGGATGGCTCAGTCCTCCAGCAAGTCTCCGGAGCTGCTGGCCCGATACTGCGACTCTCTGCTGAAGAAGAGGTGGGCCGCTAATCCAAACGAGACCAGATTAAACCTGGAAACACTGATCTGAATCCAGATTAAACCTGGAAACACTGATCTGAATCCAGATTAAACCTGGAAACACTGATCTGAATCCAGATTAAACCTGGAAACACTGATCTGAATCCAGATTAAACCTGGAAACATTGATCTGAATCCAGATTAAACCTGATAATCTGAGCATTAAAGTCAACGAAGAAAAACCAGAACATCTGGAGGTTCTCAGCCGGTCGCAGTGACTTCCTGTTTGACAGCCTGACACGTGAATCAGAATCACTTCCTGCATTTAATCCGTTTTCTTCTCTTCAGCTCTAAAAACCCGGAGGAGGCGGAGCTGGAGGACACGCTCAACCAAGTGGTGAGATCCTGGACAGGAAGGACACGAGTTGTTTCTGAAACAGGAACAGTTCGGTGATCAGCCTCTCCTCTCCTCCCTCAGATGGTTGTGTTCAAGTACATCGAGGACAAAGATGTTTTCCAGAAGTTCTACGCCAAGATGCTGGCCAAACGTCTGGTCCACCAGAACAGCGCCAGCGACGACGCCGAGGCCAGCATGATCTCCAAGCTGAAGGTCTGATTCAGTCCTGGCAGGCGGGTTCAAACCGAACCGCCCGCTGACGGCCCGTCTTTTCTTCTTCTTCTGCAGCAAGCGTGCGGCTTCGAGTACACGTCCAAACTGCAGAGGATGTTCCAGGACATCGGAGTCAGTAAAGACCTGAACGAGCAGTTCAAGAGGCACCTCAGCAACTCGGAGCCTCTGGACTGTGAGATGAAACGCACCGATGGGGTTTCAGCTGAAACTCAGCCGTTTTTCTTGACGTGTTTGTTGTTGTTTCTTGGTTTCAGTGGACTTCAGCATCCAGGTCCTGAGCTCCGGGTCCTGGCCCTTCCAGCAGTCCTGCACCTTTGCTCTGCCCTCAGAGGTAAGCTGTCACAAAGCTGACAAGATGTCTCCAAACCCGGGCTTCAGGAAGTCTGGATAAGTCTGGGAACTCATCAGACTCTTTGACTAAATGCACTGAATCTGTAAAAGTCCCTCAAACGATGTTTTATATCAAATCTGAACATTTTATAAACCTCTGCGGCCGTCAGCTCCCAGAAACTGAACTTTTACAGTTTGGAAAGTCAGATCTGAGTCCAGGTTTAACTAAATTAAAAAAAAAACAAACTTTATATGTAATATTTCCTAAACCTGAAAATAAAACTGAGTGACACATCCTGCAGCAGCAGGTGTTTATTTCCCAGAATGCATTGTGAAAACATGATCCTACAGATAATAAAACACCCCTGAGATCTAAAATAACCTGAGACGGTTGACAGTTTGAGAGACGAAACGTTCTGAAAGAACCAGTTAAGTTCTGGTCTCCAGTCCAGACCTCCCGGGAGCCGTGAAGCGGTTCTGCTCTGAGTTCTGCTCTTCGTCTTCCTGCAGTTGGAGCGGAGCTACCAGCGCTTCACGGCGTTCTACGCCAGCAGACACAGCGGCAGGAAGCTCACCTGGCTGTATCACCTGTCCAAAGGAGAGCTGGTCACCAACTGCTTCAAGAACAGGTAAGAACCCGCCGGGCCCGTCGATCCTCACCTGAGCAGATCCAGACTGACTCTGGCGTCCTGACTCTGGCCCTGTCTACCTCCTGGACAGGTACACGCTGCAGGCCTCCACCTTCCAGATGGCCATCCTGCTGCAGTACAACACGGAGGACAGCTACACGGTGCAGCAGCTGACCGACAGCACGCAGATCAAGACCGTGAGCGACCGGAACACGACTCAGACGGAAACGTTCTGAAATGTTCTCCCTTTTAACTCTTTGCATTGTTTTTAGGACATTCTGGTTCAGGTCCTGCAGATCCTGTTGAAGTCGAAGCTGCTGGTGAGTAAAAAACCCAAGAACTGACAGACTGAGCCAGAAGTTCAGGTGCTTCTGGCCACCGGAGGGCGCCACATACACTCGACTTGATTATATTTATGACACATTCTGCAGCAAACAGGAAGAGAAACATCTGCAGAATTAAAATATTACCCGTTGAATCACGAGGACGGTTTTCTTTTTAAAGTCTTTTAATCCAGACTTTCTGGTCCTCAGGTTCTGGAGGACGAGAACGCCAACGTGGACGAGGTGGACTTCAAACCCGACACGGTTATCAAACTTTTCCTCGGATACAAGAAGTGAGAAGAAGCTTGAGTGGTTCTCAGTTTGTTTCTGCAGCTTCAGGCATTTCTAATCCTGTCGTCCTCCTGCAGTAAGAAGCTGAGGGTGAACATCAACGTCCCGATGAAGACGGAGCAGAAACAGGAGCAGGAGACCACCCACAAGAACATCGAGGAGGACAGGAAGCTGCTGATCCAGGTCGCCATCCAGAACGCCGCTTTAGTTTCTTCACATTTGATCTTTTAAAGAAAGGCGTAAAGACGGTTATAAGCTGGTGACAAAGTTTCGTTTCTGTGGTTCTTCAGGCTGCCATCGTGAGGATCATGAAGATGAGGAAGGTCCTGAAGCACCAGCAGCTTCTGGCTGAAGTTCTGAACCAGCTGTCGTCCCGGTTCAAACCCAGAGTCCCCGTCATCAAGGTAACGGATGTCTCCTCGGGCTGCGGCGAAGTCTCAGTCCAGTCCTTTTTATTTTCCAAAGCGTTTGAGTTCGAGGCCTGAGAGCCGATGATCCAGACCACAGGAAGGAGAAAGTCAGGAAATTAGGACCGGATCAGGGTTCTGTCCAGTACTCTGTTTCCAGATTTTTACCTTTCGGCACCATAAAGTTCCTCCTGAACCAGCAGTTATTTTTCTTTAAAAGCAGAGTTTAATAAGACTTTATTCAGCTGTGGATTAACTGTCTTTGTCTCCCCCTTGTGGACAGAAATGCATCGACATCTTGATAGAGAAGGAGTACCTGGAGCGAGTGGACGGTGAGAAGGACACCTACAGCTACCTGGCCTGAACGCTGACACCCCCCCACCCCCACACCCCCC
>NC_051450.1:22432623-22459416 GCF_001649575.2 Kryptolebias marmoratus | reverse complement strand
TTTTTATTTGTAATCTTTATTTTTTTTAATTTTACGTCTGCGTAATAAAGTGTGGATCCCTCCGAGCGAGACGGCAACAAACCACCGCTCAGAGGAGGATGACTTTGTCGCCCCGCAGCGATGAAGGACCGAACGCCCCTCCTCCTGAGGCTGGGAAACCCTGTCTGCCCCCCTCCCCCGTCATGTTGTAAATAACAGACTGATAAAGGGTCATAGTTCAAACGTTAATGAATTAGTGGATCGGAGGAGAGCCGCGCCCACAGGTTTCTGCATGCTACTGCCTTCCTGCAACACGGTGATTTAAAGTAAAAAAAATAAAACTAAACGACGCAGCCCGCCCAACCGGGATGGTCCGAACCGCAGAGCCGCTGCTTCTGTCCGCTCCAGTTGTTCTGGTCCGAAGGTCGGGTTCGTGCAGGAGGCCTGATTCATTACTGAACGGTGGACATTTGTATAGTGTGGTTCATTTTCTAAATGTGTGATAAATAAAAACAAGGAAAGATTTCTCTAAAATGCCCCGAGATCCTGTTTGTTCAGCCGGGTCTTCACTGCAACCCTTTATTTACCCAGAACCCACTTCCTGAACGTTGAGTCAGTCGGTAATCTAACTTCCTGTTTACAAATCAAAACATTCAGCTCCTTCAGAAGATGGCTGCTGACTTTGGAAACTTTATTTTCCTAATTTTGTCCCCACAGTACTTCTAATAAGTGCCCATCAGGCCTTTTAGGAAACTTTAACTTGTAGTGAAAAGCTAAACGTTCTAAGTTTATTTGGCATTTTGCTTCTTTTTAAGGTTTCGATCAAATTAAATGTTTTTTTAAAGCAGTCTTCATGGTGCCAGAACTCCTCTCAGGTCATTAATTGGAAATAAATCCTCGTTGTTCCGAGTCGGAACAAATTAAAACCCAGAACCTGAAGGTTTTCAGAACATTTTTATTCTGCATCACTTTGAACAGAATCCTGTAAACGAGACAAAAATCAGCACCTGTCAGCGGCGGTCGAGAACAGGAAGAAGAACCTGAAGAGGAGGGCCGGGTGACGAAGCACTTCAGTTATTTCATTTCCCAGCATGCACCTGGGCGCGCTGCTCCTTCCCCGGCCCTCGGATCAAACGGACTCGTTTCCAGCTGCTGGTTCTGATGGCTCATCTGGATCAGCAGGGAGGAAAACCGGCCGGGAAAACTTTACGTTCTTGATTTAATCCGACAGTAAAATCCGTGATTTTTTCTCCCCAGACGAGAGAAGCACCGAGAGTCAGAACCCCTGAAGTCTGACGGGTTCTGGAGAAAACCCAACGAGGCGTCTGAAGGTTGTAATAAATTAGAACCAGGAGGTTAAAAAAATAGAATCCGTTTCTAAACGTTCTACGCGAGCACCAGAATCCACAGGAAGAGGAGGGTGGCTTCAGAGAGGAATGAGAGACGAAGACGAGGCAGTGCAGAGTTCTGAGGTTCTGGACCCACCAGAACCGCCTCTGTGGGGCGGGGACCGAAGGCACGGCAGACAGTGAGGATTTCCCATCATCTCTCACAGCATTTATCCTGAAACAACAATCTGCTTATCATACGCTCTTATTGTGAAAATCTCACCTGGAGTTCAAAAAACAAACTCAATATTTTTATTTTAATTAACACTAAATAAAAGCAGAGGAAATAATTTAAACTCCAGATTGGCTTAAAAGTTCGGCCATTTTGAAGACAGGTTCTGTGTAAAAGTTATCAGTATCTTACCTGTGGTAGATGGCTCTTAGTTTGGAGGAATAAGAGTTAAATTCTGACCGAACAAACGGTTTTATAAACGTTTAAAACACTTTCAGGCCTTTTTTAAAAACTAAGAACAAAGATTACCAGAGAGAGAAAAATCCTAAAAACAAAATTCTGTACTTTCCCCAAAAGCCTTGATAAGCAGCAGCAGCAGCTAGCTGTAGCACCTCCAGGTCACGCTGAGGTCAGGAGTTCATGTAACGCTCGTCGGTCCGGTCAGAACCAAACTCTTATTTCTCCGACCTGCGACAGGTAAGATGCTTACTGCTCTGAACGTGTCCACAGAACCAATGATTCTGATTTAGGACCAAACTGGATTAAAACGCTGAACGATTAATTAAAATCTCTTAAGTTTATTCGTGATTAAAGTCGGTGCCTGAAACATCGGAACATAAATAAATAAACTCTTCTCTTTTCATGGGCGTTAATCCGCTGTGAGGCATGATGGGAAACAACAGAAACGGGCCTCGGAGCCGGTGAGTTGGTCAAAACGAGGCGGGCAGGAAGCTGGTTTGGAAACTTTAGCACCTGAAGCAGCGCCGCTGCCGCCACAGTCTGCTCCGAGGTGTAAAAACATGGCCGCAGATCCTCGGTTTGCTGGTTGTAGGCGGACCAGAATCTGAGCAGAGGAGGAGTCGAACCTGATTAAATCCAAACAGGAAGTGTTTGTTTGGGAGCTGGTTTGGTTTTCATCGGGAGCGGGCGGCGGGCAGAGGAGCTGCTGGTGGAGGATTTCGGTCCCTGAAGCGTCGAACTTTTAAAAGTCTCCTCTCAACGAGTCGAAATTTAACAAAAACCATCCGAGTAAATCCAAACACGCCGACAGGAGAAAGTTCAGAAGTCCGTCTGAAATGTTCCCAGTTTTCCTGAAGTCGTACAAACGTCAGCGAGCGGAAGTGAAGGTGTGTGTGTGTGTGTGTAAGGCCTTCGTGTCGTCCTTCCTCAGGAGGTAGAATCAGGCGATCTCCATCTCGCGCTCAATCCCGACGTACTTCAGCGCGTCGGCCTGGCTGTACCTGAGGAGCAGACGCTGCCGTTAGGTTTGATCCATCAAACGTTAAAAATGGCTCCTCTTCACAATAAAAGACCATCAACCCTGAGACTAAACTGCTGCGAATCCAAACCTTAAACACGTTTGTTCCTAAAGGTGATAAATGGAGGATTTTCCAGCCCGAGGTTTGTTGTAAAGAAGTTTCCTAAAACCGAAGCCTCACTGGCCGACAGTGTTGCATTCTGGGTAAAGATGCGTTTCCCCCCTGCTGACCTGTAGTCGAAGAAGAGCTCCTCTCCGGTCTGAATGGCTCTCTTTGCAAAGATCCCGATCCTGTGATCCCCGTTCACCATCATCACTGCAGACAGAACCCAGGTCCAGGAGAAGCACACAAACACCTTTAAAACCTGCAGCCGGTTTTATTTTTATTTTTTTTTTACCTTTTGCATAGCAGTTGGGGTTGACAGAATGATTTGCGAAGCGGATCTTGTTTCCTTTCCTCGTGGCGTCGACGACAAAATCTGAAAAAACGGCGTGAGATTCAGTAAACGGAGAAATAAACCCTGATTGTTTGTTTGTTTTCTGCGTGTTTTACCGTTATTCAGATTAAACAGGAAGCTGCACATGTATTTATCGTAGACTTTCCCTCTGCGGTCGGCTTCGTCCTGAGAGATGATCTGAACAGAAACACGACAACGTAAAACACACCAACTTTACATTCTTCAAAATAAGAGTCTGTAAAGTGTCTGAATGTCGAACCTGAGAAACTCATAATAAATTAACAAAACAAATTTTTATTTTTTTAACCAGCTGGAGTTTTTCCTGACAGATGAGAACCTGAAATCTTTTTTTTCCTTCAGTTTTTCTGTTTAAAAAAAAAAAAAAAAAACATTCGTCCAGTCCTCGCTCTCGTTTTGACATCGGATCGTCCGTGTTTAGTCTGAAAGGTTCTGCTGGGTCTCACCTCTCCGCAGTACTCGGAGATGAACTCGTTCTTCTGAACCGGCTCCTTGATGAAGATGCCCCAACCCGCCACGTCTGACGGCGCCAGCAGCAGGTGCTGAAACCGACACGTTTGGAAACACGTTTGGTTTTGGTCCGACCTGAATGGTTCTGAACAAAGGGCAGGCGGCTCGGTTCTGGTTTTACCTTCTTGGCTCCCCTCTGGATGGAGCAGTTCTTGCAGGACACGTTCTTGCTGTCCCAGTGGTCGGCGGCGCCGCAGGTCAGGCACAGGTCCGGGTCACACTCCCTCACAGCCAGGTAGCAGGGGCACTGCTTGGTGTTGCACTGGGCTTTGCACCGGCAGCCCGGGAACCGGTTCTGACCTGGAACAGAAAAGATGGTTCACGTTAACAAAAACAGGGCAGAACCTCGACCCGTTGGGCTGCAGGATCCGGATGGGTTCTTACACTCCGAGCTGCACTGGCAGAACTTCTCGCAGAAGTTCTGGGCGGTGACGCAGGGGCACGAGGAGTCGCAGGGCTGCCGGGGGTGGTCACACGGCTGGTAGTTATACACGTGATTGGACGAGCCATCTGGAGGGCGGAAGAGAAAAACAACTCGAGCGACTGAAAGGATTATAAAGTGGAAGCTGGTGAGCTTATCTCCTCCACGGTGAAAATGAAGGATAAACAGGCGTCTCTGAACACGGACATTTTTAAAAACAGGAACAGCGCCCACTCCTGGTCCCACATCAAGTCTGCTGGATCCAACTTTCAGATCCTGTTCAGCTGCAGAGATTTCTGAACTAAAACTGCTTCTTTTGTCCTTTACTAGTTTACTTTTCTGCATTTTAATCCAAACAACCTGAGATACGTCACGGTTCAGTTCCATTGTTGGTGCTAAAACTGGGTGAAAAAGCAGCCAAAGCCATGTTTTTAATCGTTGTGACCTCTGACCTTTCTTCAGCTGAATCTTCCTGCAGTGAGTGGCCCACAGCCGGTGCTTCCTCTTCTTCTTCCGCGGCGGGGTGTCCTCGTCTTCGGCGGGAGCGCGAGCGATGATGGCCGACTCTTTGACCCTGAACTCGTAAACCTGGAAGGAAACGAACGAGGAGGATTTCAAACTTAATAAACTCGACACAGGAAGGCAGACGGGTTGTTTACACGTCCCAGACTCTTTGCTGCTCTTTTGTGCGTTTTTCCATCCTGTAAACTGTTTTCTAGTGAAGTTCCAGAATAATTTGTGCTCTGAAACCCTTCAGCTCGTGTAACAAACCCTCACCGGCTCACCTGTCGGCAGGTTTTGGTTCCTATGAGCCGAGCGATGGCGCAGAAGTTGTCGTAGTACGTCCCGATGAGGACTCGGAACAGAGAGGCTTCGGCTCCGCTCCAGTCCACAGCCTCGGCCTCGGCGCTCAGCTTCATCTTCACCGGAGTCTGACAGCGGGAGTTCCCCTCTGAGCGAAGCAGAAACACGCCTGAGGTCAGAGCGGGTCAACGCCACGCTGACGTCAGGGACGAACAGCACAGTCCGGGTAACAGACAGCACTCAAACGCACCGCGGAGACGACCAAACAGCTGTTTGAGGCATCAAAATTAACACGCGTTTATAAATTTAAAGAGGAAGGTTCTACCGGAGCTGCTGGTGGTCTCGTCCTTCTTGTCCTCGTCCTCTTTGTCGTTGTCTCGCTCGTCCTCCTTGCTTCCCTCGCGGTCGCTGTCTGTGTCTTTGGTTTCCGAGGAGACGGTTGGGGTGCTGGGGCGGCTGCTGCTGTTGCTGTTGGGCAGTCGCCCGCGGCGGCGGCCCGTCGTGCGCTTGGAGGGAGTCTTGGGCCGCTCGGCGCCGCCGCCTGCTGGGTACTCCCTCACCATCCCCTCCTGAGACGACAACGGGTCGTTTTAACTCGGCCTCCCTCCAACAGAAGAAACGGACTCAACCGGGAAGCGCTCACCTGCACCAGGTACATGTAGCAGTCGAGGCCGCAGGGCTTCGTGTCCACCAGGTTCTCCAGGTTCTTGCGCTTGTAGGTGTTTGGGGTTGCATGGAAGGCTGAAAGACGGAAAGTTAGCCGTTAAAAAAAAAAAAAAAAATGATTTTCTACACGAGTACTTTGCTGCTGTGATAAAAAGCCTGATGTGTTTAATGATTTATTACTTAAAGCTACAACATGTAAAAGTTTCTACCTTTTATTTAAGTTTATAACCTCGAAGTTATTCTTTAAAATTACATAAATCAGCGTGAATTTAACCAGTGACTTTAAACAACAGGAACATCCAGATGCTTTTATTTATTACACAAAAACTGAGCATTAAGAAGGTTTTTTATTTTGTTTTTGAGGTAAAAACTAACAGAAATCCTCCAGTTAAAGTCGAGACATTTACTGATACAAGTTATGAAGCAGCTGATGGAGACGTGGGGTTTGATTTTAACAGTTTCCAATAACCGGTTTCTCTAACTCCTAACTCGGACTTTCAGTCGTTTAAATGAACCTAAAACTGGTTTTACCGGAACAAACTGGACTCACGGTGGAGGAAGCAGTCGTATTTGAAGCAGCGCCGGCAGAACAGCGTGTGGAAGGAGTGCAGGCTCTGCTCGCGCTGCACGGAGCGAGCGTTCGGCCCGTCGATGTTCGGCGTGCACTCGGGCGGCAGCGCGCCGGGCAGCTGCTGCTCCGTCAGCTCCTTGTACCTGAAAAACATTTTAAAAGTAAAAAATAAAAACCTGACGGGACAAACGTGTCATCACTCAGCTGCTGTAGAAACACGTCTGTAAACAATTTAATCTGTAAAAACTTTAACTAAATAAATTCAATGTGTTAATTCAGCTCAAACACAGAAATGTGACAGTCTGATTTTAGTTTAAGGAACAAACTATTTCCATCAAAAACTGGTCAAGTTTATGCTTCTTTATGTTTCCTTTTAAATAAAACAACTCATATTTAATTCTTGTTTTCAAACAGGTATAATTCAGCGGTTTCTCAGGTGTCCTCACAACAAAACAAACAAATAAACAAACAAAGACTAACTTCTCTTTCAGCTCCTCGGTGGAACCTTTGTCGGGGAACATCGAGGAGATGGCTTCAAAAATCTTATCAGAAGGAAACTTCCTGCTGGAGTCGCTGCTTCGGCCTGAAACACACACACACACACATACACACACTTTAATAACATGGCTGATTTTTACCGTTTACAGGACTCTTATCCATAAAAGAAATGTGATGTTTCAGGAAATTTTATCCCCAAATCTAAAATAAAACGACTTGTTTGATTTATTTATTTTAGACGCAGCTGAAAAGATGAACAAGCTGCTGAAAACACAGAAACTGTTTCATACTGTTGGGAATATTTGGATGTAATAAAACAGCGACAGTAACCAGCACAAAGCGGGGACGTTAAACTCTGATAATCAGGTTTCTGAGCCGCTGAAACCGTCTAAACAAAACTCGGCTGCAAACTAAACGGACCCTTTTCGTTTTCAGCCCAAACTGCACGGTGTTGGGAGGTGAACGGGTGAAAGTTTGATCGCATTTCTGCCAACTGATAAAAATCTACAGGGGTTTAAACTCCTCAGGTGAACAAACGTTGCTAAAATAAGAGCAGATGCCTCGTTGTTGTTTTGTATCTCCGAGGTCAACCTGAGCTTCAGCTGAACGTCTGACTCAGCCGTGATGAAGCGTTTTGTTCTGATTTAAGCATGAAAAGCAGATGAAAGTGGACTTCACCCTCCAGCCTGTCTTTGCGGTGATCCTCTGGGTGGTCTTTCCCGTCACACAGGTCCATCTTCTCCACCTTAAAGTCTTGTTCTTCCTCCTTATCGTCGTCCTCGTTGTCGCTGTACTCCGTCAGAGCGCTGACCAGCTCCACGAAGATTTCATCGTTGATGAAGCCGCACTCTGCAAAAACAGAAACCCTCGTTTATTAACACCAGAGAATCGACTGCCTGCAGTCAGACATTAACCTGAGGTGGAACAAAACCAGGAAAAACTCAGGGATTAACAGTTTTTATCTTTTATTTCTTCGGTTCAAAGAGAAAGCAGCAGATTTTAAGAACAAAATTCCCAAAATAAAACAATTTCCTGATTAATTTATCCATAATAAAAGCAGTAATATGTGCTGAAATCCTCTGCTCCTCACCTCGGTCTCCGTGGACTTTCCCATCGTAGTTCTTGATGAGTTCTTCTATGAAAGTCCCATCCTGGTCCAGGATCTCGTCTCCCATGTAGGGAATGTTGTGGAGCACTGTCTCATCCTCCACCTGAAGGAAACCCAAACATTACCGACCAACGGCTGAGAGCCAGCGTGGTTACGCTGCTTCACAAAAAAACGTTTTCAACCACAGGGAAGAGTTTAAAGTCTGTACAGACCATGAAGTTCTGCTGCAGCGGCGACCAGGAGTACATGACAGGAACCGAGGCCACGGCGTTCAGGGTCTTCAGAGGGATGACCTGACGAGGGAACTCGGAGAAGCCGCTGTCCACGGTGCACTGAGGAGAACGGTCGAGCAAATGTTCAGGCAGAACCCTTTTCTCTCAGGATCACAGTCACACTCAGAGTTTATCTGTCCGGATCAGAAGGAGGACGTTCGCTCACCTCTCGGGTCCCCCGCAAAGAGCTGACGGACGTCATGATGTGAACGGGCTGGATCCTCCTGGTTTTCCACTCCTGATTCAAAATATCCGTTCGCTCCAGGATTTTCTGACGGTTGGAGTTGAACATGCTCTAGAGGAGAAAGACTGAAATCACAACAAAGACGGGGGCTTCCCAGTGGAGCAACACAACCCCGAACCTATAGAGAAAACGAACCTTGACCTCGTCAGCTCGTCTGAAGCGTTTCAGCTGCCGAAGCCTCATGTATTCAGACTTCACCCTCCTCTTCCAGCAGGCAGGACCTTTCTCTGAACGCTTCCCAGTCAGCACCATGATCAACCTGCACACAAATCAAATACAGTCTCCTCACATTTCAGGTTTTTCTCTGTGTCACGGCACAAACTAAGTGTTAAAACCCTTTCTGTTCGAGGTAAAACTGTCAGAAGAAACGCAGCTCTCACTTCTGTTTTCAACGCTGTCGGCTGCTTAACTCGCAGGAAGTTTAACAGGAAACGTTCACTTTATTCACGGCTTTATTTTAGCTCTGCGTGGAGCCAAACGACCCATCTGCCGCCCCGACTGTTGGCCAGAGTCGCTGCCTGCCGGCCCGTCGGCTCCGACTCAGACCCGACGTGTCAGACGGCCGCCACGGCGACGCGTTCAGACAGATTTAACCTTCAAAGCGGACAGGTGAGCGAGCACGAAAGCCCTCCTTCGTTCCGCCCCTCGGATCTGAGCCACAAATCACAAGGCGTTCACAAATCCAGGCTTGATGTTTTCTGTCCAAATATAAATCATTTGTCCAGTTGAACTCACCATCATAACTTTAAGCCCTTTAACTTTTATTCTACACAAAGGAACAGCACATTCCAACTGTGTGGATTTGTTTTGATTTCTTTGGAGATTAAATGTCTCCAAGTTTTCATCACATGTTCCTGCCTTTAGTGGTTCTTATCTGAGTAAAAAGTTACGTAAACAGACATCTGGGAATAAGCCAGCAAAACATTAATTCTTACATAAAAAGTGAAGCTTTTTACCACAGTATGAAATGTATAAGGACTCTCTAAGTATTATATTAGTGATCAAAAATCCCCTCTGACTGATTTAAACATTTGCTCCAACAAAACATGAACTTTTAAACAACCTAACAGGCTGTTAGTTTGTGTTTTTAGGCACTGATGTTCCAAAAATTAACCGGTTTTATCCACCAGCTCAACATTAATATGATTTTCTGTGGATAAACTCTTTAGGGTGAATAAAGGTTTATTACTGCTGGTTATTCAAACCACCGAATGAGCTGGAGCATTTATTAAAGACCATTTGCTGAATTAATAAAGAAATTATGCTTATTTTTCTGACAGTGACAACTTTTTTTAAAACATAAGCTGACAGTGACTACAGTGCATTCTTATATTTTCTATTTCCAGGCTGTGATGGTGTGTAAATACTGAAACTAATATTACTAACAGTGACAAAAGTGGTAAAAATAAAGCTAAAAATAGTGATTAACAGTAATCATAGCAATCATATTGGTAGTAATTGTGACCATAACAAGAAAATCCCCCGTCACATTGCTCAAAACGAACTCAGGACATCCTTTATCACCGATTTCTTTTTATTTTAAAAGGCTGTAACTTTACAATTTTTTCCGCCTTGGTGTCATTTAAAGTTCTTTTTAAGCTCTTTCGGTTGAAATCTTTTGTTTCGACTGAAACCTCCTTTGAAAACGTACTTTAGAGAAACAACATCGACTTGTAAAGTGTTATTAAAGTGCCTGCAGATGGAGAAAAATAAAAAACCCATAAGGCCGCGTTTAAGGCGAGACGAGCCGGAAACGAGGAGGAAGCACCGACAGCTAGCAGAGTTTGTATCCCTTAAAATGTGCTTCTCCCCCGCAGACACGCCACTCATCTGGGGTCCAAAACGTTGAATAAAATGTCTTCATCAGAAGCATTCACTTTAACTCCTCTGAAAGTGTCTTCAACCCTTGGATTGAGCTTTAATGATTGTGTTTTTTTCCATTACAGGGACACAAACGTTAACAGAAAATTTGGCACGAGAGCCCGGCGAGCTAGCTAACAGTTGGGTTAACAAAGCGCCGCGAACAAACTCGGAGCGCCCGGACACGAACACCCGCTGTGAATAACTACACCGGCGGCTGACAGCGGCGCTCACCTCCACAGGAGGCTCGGCCCTCATTCAACGGACCGACCCGGGATCGATGCGGCAAGCACCGGCCGAAGTCTTCCTTTGTGTTGGAGATTAGCCGAAGCGTTAGCTCCACGGCTAGTTAGCGGCTAGCTCAGCGGGGGAGAACAATTCTGCGCGCGACACCCGGCTTCGCGCACCAGCAGTCGGCTAACAGCAGCTGCCGTCCTGTCGCTTTTACCTCGGGCTGTAGCTCAAAAAGCCACACCGTGTCGTGGGCGATTACTTTTAGTAGTTTAGTTTAACTTGGTCTAGTTTAATTTCAATGTTTCCGCCTCAAAACAGACGGGGTTCAAACTGCTCACCGTCTCGCACTCACCGCCCACTCCGACTGCTGCGGATTCAAGAGGCGCCAAACGTTTGGACCAATCGGTGAAGCGGATGTTTGTTTTTTTTCAGTGTGGTGTTCCGTGATTGGGCAAACAAGTTTAGGTGCTATCCAATAGAGGTTGGAGATACACTGTAGGCCACGCAGCGGGTACATGCGGACAGGTTCCCTTTGTTCTGATGGAAGAGTAAAAATAAAAACACGAAGTGTGCTGTTTGACAGCCGAATTTACATTTTATTTAACATCCCACAGTTTAAGACATGTTGGTGAACCCAATTTCTTAGTATTAATTCAATACGCAAAAGCCTTCAATCCTTAGGTTTTAAAACTCTCGGTTCTACCTGCTCTGACAGCTCAGGTGAGAGCGCGAGCAGCGGCGACAGCTCCAGTTAAAGCAGGTAAGTCGGTCAGGTAGCGACAAACATCGTCAAAATGTCCCGAAAAGTAAAAGAAGTCCGGAAACTGTCAGAATTTATCGGACTTTCTGGGTGATTAAAACTCGGCCGTTTTCAGTTAGCCGGACCGGATAAGGGTCGGCAGGTTTGTTAAACCACGCCCCCCTCCGCACAGCCATTGGTTGGAATCTCGGCGACGTCACCGCGCTGGGTTCAGGGACAAGTGAAAATCACGTAAAATAAATAAAGGCACTTTTATTGGTTATATAATCAAACAAGTGGTCAGAAACGTTTGATTTTCAGTAATCATAAAAACACACTAATAAAAAATAAAGCAACTATTTATTTGCAGCTATTTTGAAAACAGTATATTACGTTTTTATGCGAATTATTTACCACATGGCTGTTGTGTGTTCATGTTCAGGAAGTCCTGTACAAAAATCACGTCTCAGCACTTTTTTGTTTTTCCTCACATCAGCCCCAGATGTTCAGAGAGGAACCGGATCATCTCAGAACTGTCAGCTTCACCTTTTCTCCTCACGGTGTCGATCACAAACCGAGCTTTGTCTCTCCGGCTCCTCTCCTCTGCTGCCTCCCTCTCAGCATCACTCAGAACTCTTCTCTCCATCAGTTTGTCCAGCAGACTCTGCAGATCAGGACCTGACACCCCGTCGATGAAGCTGGTCCTTATCTGAGACAGCTGCTCGCCAGGACCAAGATTCTGACGGGTCGCTCTAGAGGAGGACAGACAAACTCGTCTCTCCCAGACGCTGGTGGAGCTGCTGTCCCTCAGAAACAGCTCAATCAGCTTCTGCAGGCTGAACCCGAACCGAATTGTCTCCAGAACCGGTGGACAGAGTGTAGTCCTGCTGAGGCTGCAGTTTACAGTGAGGTGGTGTCACTAGAATTGTCTCGTCTCTAATTTCTTCCTGTATCGCAGCACTTCCCTGACAGCAACATTTATTGGCAGCAGCAGCACATTAATCTGTAGAAGGAAAAACTGCAGAAGAAAAATGTAATGATGACATTTTATGAGCACTATCTGTTTTTGGTTCTGAGCTGAAAGAAAACAAATGTAAGGGTGATGTGTTTCCTGTTTGCAAACCATAAAACTTTTCATCAGTGTTGTCAGATACATTTCGTAGACTTTCCAGAACTTATAGTTCAGATTTCTCTTCAACCATTTTTTTATTGTCCTCCAATGAGGAATCAGAAGTGCTTATTTTGAATGTTGGTTCATGTTGGTGTCCATCTAAAAACTTGATTAAAAGCTTTCCCTTTATTGTCCTTTTTGGTTTTCCATCAGATAGATACTGTGATGGAAAATAAGATTCACTGGTAGATATTTACACCTCATTAGAGCAAACAGAAGTCATCACTTTTATTTAAACTGATAAATTCCACTTATGATCGGTGGCCTTGTTCCTCCTCGCTGATAAACTTCTTCAACACATCAGTTACCACTAAATATAAATAAAACCAAGTTTATGGTATCTGGTAACAATAAAAAAGACACTAAATGTAAAATATAGATAAATAATATTAACATAAAAGGAGTAAATCTCTTAAATAGAGTGTAACATCCTGATGTTACCTCAAGGATTTATTTAGTTTTCCAGTCTGATTCTTCTGTGCTCTTATCATCTCTGGCAGCAGTCAGACACAGTTAACACCACACACACAAGTAGACTTCGTCTTTACGAACGTTGGTAGACAGTCTGACTCCGATTAAGGTCCTTGAACCTCGTGCTGGAACACTGTGGCAATGAATTAATCAAACATGATAACCACAGCCCAGTTTTATTTGCAGGTTCCTCTGCAGTAGCAGAGCTGTTGGAGAGCTGTGCAGCCCACAGCGTTCAGCGCCAAAATGATGAAAAACCATTTTAACCTCAAGGTTCTCTTTGCTTCAGTCGGTCTAGTCAGTGTTGTTGTCGTGGTTTTAGTCCACAGCAAACACAGTTTGTCCGGCTTCTTTTTCCAGACACATCCTGAGGTCCAGGAAAGCAACGTCACGTTTTCCTGGAGGACGAAAAACGATGTTCAGTCGACGGACGCCTCAAAAGGCGGCCAACACATGAAGGCGAGTCCAGTTAAAGCCTCAGAGCCGTGCCCCGAACCCCCTCCAGACCTCGTGGGTCGGCTCCACGTGGTGCTGGAAACCGACCGGACTCTCACAGAGGTCAGACGGGAGGTCGGTTCTTTGCTGCAGCAGGGAGGACGGTACAAGCCGCCAAACTGCGTCTCCAAACAGAAGGTAGGTTAAATCACATCCAAGTAAGGGAATCAGCTGCAGACGTACAGTCAGTATTACTTTCTGAGAGTTTAATCCAAATCTATCCAGTTAATAACATATTATGTCCACTGATAATAACATTAATCTTTATTAGGAAAAAAGATTTGGTAAAGAAGATTTAATTCAACTTTTAATTTTGTAAAACAAACTGATGCAACTGTTTTAGATGTCTAAAAACATTTTTTTAACAAGAAAAGTCCAGAAAATCTTGGGGCAAATTTAAAAGATGAAAACAAACAACAAATGTTACTAAGTTCAAGTTGTTGCTTCTTTAGTCATTTTATGAATTTCAATTAAAAAGAAAAATTCAACAAAGTCTCAGGTGTGCAGTATTTTCAATTTTTGACAAAATATTAGTAATTTGTAATCATTTTTAAATTTTATGTCAGAAAACTAAATGAAAACTTTGAATACAAAATCCCTGTTCTGTCACTGGTTCTGTATGTTAAAATGAGTTTGCATTTATTTTCTGCAGGTGGCGATCATCATCCCGTTCAGAAATCAAGACGAGGAAATGACCCACCTGCTTTATTACCTCCATCCCATCCTGATGCGACAACAGGTGGACTACGGCGTGTACGTCATCAACCAGGATGGAGAGGGACTGTTCAACAGGGCCAAGCTGATGAACATAGGTCACGTTGAAGCTCTGAAGGAATACGATTATGACTGCTTCGTCTTCTCCGACGTGGACCTGGTGCCGTTAAACGATCAGAACCTCTACAGATGCTTTGACAGCCCGAGACACTTATCTGTTGCTGTGGACAAGTTTAAGTTTGTGTTACCGTATGAAAAGTTTTTCGGTGGGGTCATCTCGTTGTCCAAGGATCAGTTCTTGAAAGTCAACGGCTTCTCAAACACTTTCTGGGGCTGGGGAGGCGAGGACGACGATCTCTACAACCGGATCATGATCCGTCTAAAGTCCATATCTCGACCAGACTCGACGATTGGACGGTACAAGATGATCAAACCTGTAGAAGAGTCGAATCAGCACAAACCAAAGAATGGTAACAAGCCGAGAGAAACTAAGACCACCCTGGAAACAGATGGGCTCAATTCTCTGAAGTATACGGTGAAGGACATCGAGAAGGACAGGCTGTTCACCTTCATCACCGTGAATTTTACCGCTCCGTCAGCCTGAAGCCAATGTGGGTCTTCATATAATTTATTAGATGATTCACTTAAGCTTTGACTTCATAACTTAAAAAGTTTGGAGCATTTTTCTTTCACAGGGGCTCACAGTCCATCCAACAAGCCTGACTGTGTTTTTGTTGTTTGGTACTTTTACTTGAATAACATTCAGTTTATTCCAAAGTGCAGTTATGGACAGAAAAACACTGAGTGTGATTTTCATCTTATCACATATAAGAATTCATGGATGAAGTAAAATGTGTAACATTTTAAATAAACGTATTCCTGACATTCCTCTTGCTGTTGAGTCACACTGTGGGTTTTTTGTTAAAAAAAAGCAAAGTTTATTTGAATCAGAATATATGATTGTGTGTGTGTTCCTGTTTTTTAGGCATAATGGGCTCTGAAGCACACAGTTTGTCATTAAAACATTTAGATTTGTTAAAAAATTAACTGATATCCCTGTTGTAACACAATTCTTTTAAAGCAAAACAACAAAAATTCTGATTAATATTTTTAAACTTCACTTTTGTGGCTTACAGGATGAATTTTGAACAAAAAATTGCAACAATTTACAAATGTTTTTCTATTTTTAGAAGGTAAAAGTTTCTGGTAAAATATTCTCAAACTTTTAAAGAAAAATCCTCAAACTTAAGTTTGACCAAATTTTAGAAATGTCCTACTAGATTTGAAGGATTTATTTTTATATTGTTTAAACTTATTTGCCACATTTTGAAAATTTAAATCTACAACTTTAACTTAAAAAGGCTCATTTGTACCACAAAAGCAAAGTTTTGGGTTAATTGTTGTTTTAATTTACTTGTTTAGTTTAGTTTTAAGGAACTGGGAAATTATAGTTTTAACCCAGGAGCAAAACAAAAATAAAAGGAGTGTTTATATTTATATTTGATGTGTTGTGTGGCTGAAAAGTTAATTTTTGACCCTCTGTGTTGGGTTGATGTTTGTCTGGTTCTGTTCAGGATGAGACCGGGCCAAAGAACCAGGGGGGTGGACTCCAGGTCAGTCATGCTCTCCGGTTCCGGTTCCGGTTCTGGTTCTGGTTCAGGTTCTGGTTCACTCTTCCTGCAGGAACAACTGTAAATAAAAACAAAACTGAACTTGAAGTCTTCTGTTCTGGTTGTGGGCTGAAACATAATCAGGATCCAAACAGAAGATCACGTGTCTGTTTACTCTGAGCTTTCTGAACAGGTAGAACTCAGGTGACGTCATTAACACAGGACCATAATACAAACTAAAACGGTTTGTTTTTTATTAACTACTTCTTAAATAATATTTTAAAGCAGAGACACAGACTCTGGTCTAGAAAATAAATATATTTATATAAAAATATACACAGTGATGCTCACCTAATTGCTCTTTAGTCGGGAAAGTTAGAACATTATTAAAACTACGTCAGTTCCGCCTCACCTGAACTGATGATGAGCGGGGAAACAGCGCCCTCTGCTGCGGAGAGCGGGGATTACAGGCGGCCAACTCTCCAAGAAAATAAATGGATGGAGATATTTGTAAGCAGTTTAATAGAGATAAAAAAACAGTTTCCTGAAAGGACAATAATGTTTTGTGTCTGTTAGTAAAATATGTCAAAAACCACTGAACATATTTTATTAAGTAATCGCTGGACGAGCGTCTACCTGATTCAAGTTGGCTGCCACAGCTTTTTTTGTCATTTATTTATTTTACTATTAATAACAATAGAAGAATACAGAACTTACAGAACATATAAAATAAAAACAACGACCATTTCACATTCTTTCCAGATAAAATATTTTGAATATTCCTTCCTATTTTGACTTTTTTTTTTAATACGAACCTCAGCTGCGATACCACATATGTCCACACGAGGGGACCTAACCCCAAAACTCTTTGAGTTTACATTTCTTTATTTATTATTAGTTTTTTTAAATATTAATAACAATAGAACAATACAGAACTTAGAGAACATATAAAATAATAACATCGACAATTTCACATGCTTTCCAGATAAAATATTTTGAATATTCCTCCCTAATTTGACTTTTTTTTAAATCCGAACCTCAACTGCAATACCCCATATGTCCACACGAGGGGGCCGTAACCCCAAAACGGTTTGACCTGTCATTTATTTATTTAATTATTATTTTTTGTCATTAATAACAATAGAACAATACAGAACTTACAGAACATATAAAATAATAACAACGACCAGTTCACATACTTTCCAGATAAAATATTTTGAATATTCCTTCCTATTTTGACTTTTTTTTTTTTAATACGAACCTCAGCTGCAATACTCTATATGTCCACACGAGGGGGCCGTAACCCCAAAACTCTTTGAGTTTACATTTCTTTCTTTATTATTTTTTTTAATATTAATAACAATAGAACAATACAGAATTTACAGAACATATAAAATAATAACAAAAATCATTTCAGATTTTTTCCAGATAAAATATTTTGAATATTCCTCCGTAATTTGACAATTATTTTAAATCCGAACTTCAGCTGCGATACCCAATATGTCCACACGAGGGGGCCGAAACCCCAACGCGCTTTGACCTGTCATTAATTTATTAATTTATTTTATTATTACCAACAATAGAACAATACAGAACTTACAGAACATATAAAATAATAACAAAAATTATTTCAGATTCTTTCCAGATAAAATATTTTTAATATTTCTCCCTAATTTGACATTTATTTTTAATCCGAACCTCAGCTGCGATACCACATATGTCCACACGAGGGGGCCGTAGCCCCAAAACGCTTTGACCGGTCATTTATTTATTTTTTTATTATTAATAACAACAGAACAATACAGAACTTACAGAACATACAAAATTATAACAACGACCATTTCACATTCTTTCCAGATAAAATATTGTGACCCCCAAACGTTTTTTTTAAATAAAATAATATTTCTTCCAACCTTTATTTAACATATTACAATACAAAACAAAAGGTACCAAGCTATACAGTGGAAAAGTTACATTACAAAGATCATTGTTTAAACTCAGACCTTCTTACATTGAGTTGGAGCCACTTTGGTCAAAATTTAAAGCTATTATAAAAACTCTCATGCAGTATTGTGAGACCTGTTAGCCCTCAGAGTGTGTTTGGAATGACTTTCAGCTACTATCACTCTCATTTTGTGACCATTTCTGTGTTTACTAATTGCAGTTAGCTGTGGCAGCCGGAGGGCGGTACCAAGATGGTGACCTGAACAGTCGCTTGTGGCGGGAGCTCTGTAAATTACTGCAAATTTCTCTCTATTAATGTATGTTATTCCACCCAAGAAGCTCTAATGGATGTTAACAAGTTAATGAAGCCTCCCAAACTGCAACTGGGACCCCCAAAGACAAAGACGCAAACGACATCCAGGTGAAAGGACATTTAGGACAGTTAAAGTGTTGTTCATGTCTTGTTTTCTCTCTTTCTAGGATGATGACGCCTAATGGTGGTGAAACCGACTCTAACCCTTAAATAGTTGTTTATATGTTCTACAGTTGACGTGAATAAAATTGATAACTTTATTTAAACAACGAGTCTGTGTTTCATTCATACCATTTTCATTAAAGCTCATGTTCTCCAACAAAACCTGTGTTTTTGTTTTTATAAACAGAATGGAGAATGTTACAATAAACAGGATCTTTTTTAACCATAGTGACACCTTGTTCTGTTGGACTATAAATATCATTATTATTCCATGAATTATTATTTTCATTTAATACTATTTGAGAACTTATAACTTTATGCTATGATGTCATGATAGTGATTCATATAAGAAGAGGCTTTGAGTGACATTTAAAGATTTTTAATCATTCTCACAAATATTTTTAAACACACTCAAAATCACACACAATCACTCTCACAGACTCAAATCCACGAAACAACCACTCAACTTCAGACTCTCTCTAACTATATCTCGCTATTTCAAATTTGTACAAAAACACGTCCACCTTTCCAAAAACCCACAGTTTGGCTTGATATTCAGTCTCATTTTAAAGCCTTGAGAATAACTACAAGACCCGCCCACTCGGGGTTCCTGCGAATCAGCGCATGACGAGCTCTGCGTCACAAGCCGCTCGAGACACCAGAAAGAACGAGGCCACGTGACATTTGACGTGTTGACACAGCCACCAAAACACTGCATCACGATACTTCCGCTTCATTTGGATTTTTGAACTTTCCTTCTGGATTAACTCTGTACGGATGCTGTGCAGCCAGAGAAGAACCACAAACTTCAACGTTGATTTTTTAAAAAGATGGGTTTGGGAAGGCCCACCAGAAACCAGACAGCGGTCTGAATTATAAAGCCCAAACACATGAGTTCTTTGCTCAGCAGGCAGATGAATAAAGCAGGAGTGTGAAGCTCAGACGGCCCGTCAGTCCAGGTTCAGCACTGGACAGCTCCTGTGAAGAACTCACCTCTCCAGGAGGAGACGGCAGTTTGAGCTGCCGCGAACAGTGTGGGCAAAAACAAGACCAGCTGGACTAAAGCCAAGAGATTCTAGTCCCTCCTCGCGGGCTGCCAGGAGCAAAACATGAACACCTACGTCCCAGTCTTTGTCAAACTTAAGGCCATACATCCGCAGCGTGCTGCTGAACGTTTGGTGGAAGCGCTCCAGCGCCTCGGCTCTCAGGGTGATGAGACCCGGACCAGCAGTGCGTGATGTTCAGTTGTTTTAGAGCCAGAGGGGAGGAGTGGGAGGACATATTGTTGATTAAATTGAACAGGATTTGTCTGCTGCCTGTCTTCTGACTTGAAAGGAAGTCAGCTCATCCAAACAGTTAAACCACACTAATAACAGAATTGATGTAATGATCACTGAACACTGTATTCCTCAGAAATATAAACATTTGGACACAAAACACACAGAAAGCTCTGCAGACATTTTGAATCTATCTATTCCTAAATGTCATTAACACATTTTCATTATTTAGCTCACTTTCTGAGTCTGAAATCCTAGTTCCAAACTTTCCTCTAACATTAGATTGTTATTTAGCTCACTGTTCTTACATTTTGATCATTTTTGCTAAATGTTGAATCTAAATGTGGCTCCTGAGCAGAAATATTAGTTTGGTGGACATTTGTTTCCTGAATTACTAACCACAGTTTTTACAGTTTGTGTAAACCTGTAAATGGGTTTGATTTGAACTAATAATTATACAGAAAATATTCCATATAAACAAAAATAAATCAGGAAAATTGTTATCAATTCTAAAAAACATCAATTAGAAAATTAGTCAATATATAAAAGTTTTTACATCCTTTGCTTGAAAGCTCCAACAATTACCTTCAGCTTCAAAACACTGAATGATAGAGAGAAATGAAAGTTTTTCTTATTTAATGTCTTCAAAACTAACAAAGCAAATTCCAAAATAGTGTTCTTCAACTTCTGATAGAGACAAACTAAAACAGACCAGGTGCTTTTTGTTTCAGTTTATTCAGTCTCAACTATTGACTGCCAACAAGAAGAACAGAATGTGAGGGAGAACAGTGCAGCTGATGTGAAGGAATATATAAAACAGAGGACCAATTATGTTCCATTTGTCTTTGAACGCACCATAATGGGAAGAGTTATTTAGCCTTCAGCAGCAATTATTCTTCAAGTTCATCTCCAGAAACAATACTTTGAACATAACTGGGCCTAAAACAACTGGATCACTGCTGATTGTTTGTGTCCAAAGTGCAGATGACAGAAATATCAGTTCTGAGTTCTGGTCTGAGTTGGGTTCGTGGTGTTCTGATCCGATCCTGTCTCCTCAGATCTAGTCCACCTGGTTGTGCTGCATGAAGACGTGTCTCTGCAGTATTTTGTCCCCGCCGTGGCCTGAACCTCCTGCAGGCGATCTGGGTTTGATTCTGCTCCTGGACAGCTGGAAGCAAAGAGCAGCAGGCTGTGAACCAGTTTCTCTACATGTCAGAGAAATGAAGCTCTGATCTGAGGAACATTTGGATCCTCAGCCTGGACCTGAGGAGGAGACTCTTTAAACACACAAGAAGAGGAGCTTTTCCACATTCATTGTATGTACGAGCTTCTTTTTGTTCTCACAGTGGAATAAAATGCCTTCTATAGAAATAAAGGGACCAACCTTCCTCTAAACAGATGGCATGTTTCAGTTCTAGGAGTTCTGTTTCACTTTATCAACGTTTAAATGTTCCTGTTGGAGCGTCAGGTGGGCTCAGATTAAAGCCAGAACAGGTGTCGCCCCCTGCCGGCTGTGGAGAGAACTGCAGAGAGCTCAGGTGAGAGCAGGGCGTGCCGAACAGGTGACGTCAGGTAACGTTAAAACCGGAAGTGTTTCAGACTCCATTTTAAGACGGAGGGAGACATTTCGAGACCGAGTCTGGTGAGTTTTAAAAGTTTATAAAATGAAATTTTTCTGACTCGCGGAGGGTTTCTGTGTGTGTGTGTGTGTGTGTGTGTGTGTGTTGGGTTTTATTAAACTGCAGTCAGTTGGATCTGTTCTGTTCTTCATGTCGGCTCAGATGTTGTTACGGTTCTTATATTGGTCCAAAAACAAACAAACAAACAAACAAACAAACAAACAAATCGATAGAAACCAAATAAAAACTTGGTTTGTTAAACAGTAATCCCCCAAACTTCCAAATTTGATCAAAGGCCTGTGACGTCATCTGCAGCTGGAATACGACTCCACGGTGCGTTCACTTACAGCTCGTAAATGAAGACAGCACTGAAAAGGCCTGTAATTCAGAAAGAGACGCAGAGTAATCAGAGTTAAAAGGCATGAATCAGTTTTATATTAAAATCTTCAAATTTTTCTGCTTTATTAGATGAAATAACTGTTGAAACATCATCAGAACAGTTACTTGTATACTGCTGCAGCCAGACTCTTCAAATAATCAATTATTCAAACCTGGAGCAGTGAAAGAGTCCCAAAATAAAAACAAGTTCACTTCTGGATGTTTTGAACAAGAGTGCAGTGAAATCTGTTGATAATAATGTTTCTTTCTTTATTTATAGATTTATAAAAAGTCTGTACAGAACACAGTGAGACTTTATAAATTAATTATAGCAATGTATGTCACAAAAACTCCTTGAAAATGATTCCAGATGTTTATGAGCTGCAGAATGAGGCTGCAGTGAAATCTGTGGTTTATTTTCTAACAGCTTTATTAAAAGTGTCCAGCATTAAAGTGACTGGTGTCTTGGTCAGAGTTTAAACTCCTAATAAATCTGATCGAACTTTAAACTAATATATTATTGTTCTTTAATTATTCAATCCACACAGAATTGTGTTCTGTGCCCTGAACCTTCAGCATCTTCTTCTACATCATGAGCTCTTTTTAGTGTTGATTGTTGATTTTACGGGTTGTACCTGAACGCACCATGAAGTCCTTGTCAGTGAGTGCTGCTGGAGTTCCCAGCTTGTCATTCTTTCCAGATGTGTAGAAACAGACGTGTGTCTGTCTGAGGTTTGGTTTTTGGTGCAGCTGTTGTTCGAAGCCCCCCCTGCCTGAAAAAGCTGCTCTGGTTGGTAAATATGTGTCGTGTTCCCACAGCCTACTGGTGGAGCTGTTGGCAGCGTGTTGCTGTCAGGTGCTGCAGGAAACAGAAACAACAGACACAGAAGAGGGAAAGTAGTCGTAGTGTTTTTGTAGCGCCCCTGTTAAAGGATTTATTGGATGTTGTGAAAAGTTGTGATGGTTGACAGTTGTTGGCTCTAACTCCTACAGCTGATGAGATTAGTGGAGAATAAACTGAGTTTTAAGTTGTTTCCTCAGTTTGGTGTTAAATGTAAAAGCTATCAGTCAGAGACAAATATAGCTCTTTTATTTTTCACTGTAAACAGCTGCAGGACTTCATGAGGAAGCATTTGTTATTTAGCTGACAGACTTCAACAAAATGTGAAAGTCTGTTTTATATTGAGCAAAAAATGACTCAGTTATTCTTTAACTTGCTGGGTTCTGTTAATAAATTAACAATAAGAAACTAAATTTATCAGAGAAGTATATTTCTACAAATCCAAATAAATCCATCTTGCTGTTAATAAAGTGCAGATGGAGCGGTGGGGTTCTGGTTGTTCTGATGGATTTTGACCAGTTTGGAACTAATTTTAAAAGCAAAATAAATTAGACCAAAGAATAAACTGTACCAGATTTCTTGTCTTCATGTGGACCTAAAGATGACCTATAAACATCAGACATCATATAGTGATCCTGTTCTTCTCATAAACACGAAGTTTGAGCCACTTCCTGTTCTCAGCTGGGTTTGAGTCTGAACAGACATGTTTGTTTCATCCTTCAGTTCTGAGCTGTAAACATGACTGAACATCACATTAATGATCTTTAACATTAATGATGTTAAACTGAAGTGATCTGGGTCATTCTGACCCATGCCGTTCAGGCTTTGGTTTGATCCGCCTGCTGAGGACTGTTGGACTTTCCATCATGGAAACTACCGGACACATTTAATGACAGAAATAATGACAAACATGGAGAGGAGAGCGAGTAAAGACAGCAGCAGAGGCAGGAAATCAGGTTTCTCTGATCCTCTAAACACATGATGGGACTCAGCTTTCTGCCTTCCAGACAGTCCAGAGAGCAGCTGACTGCAGAAACCTGACTGGACCTGAACCACATGGAGACTGACTCTTACTGGTTTCTCTCTCAGACTGACTGAAGACCAGAAGATGGATGTTGGTGGAAAGGAAGAGGACAGAGCAGGACCTCCAGGACCTCCAGGACCCAGCTGTCTGTCCATCAAGAGTGACTGGTCCAAAAACAAACCTCCAGAGTTCAGTGAAGAACCTGGACCCTCAGACACAAGGTGAGGAAGGTTCAACAAAGATGTTTAACTTCTTTAACTTTCCCATCTCTGCTGTCCATCAACACAAGAAGCTGTAATCTGATCTGAGGCCTGTTACAGACACGAGACCTTCTGAGTCTCTGCAGCAGTTTGTGTGGTCAGAGCTTCTTAGATGGTTTCCTTCAGGGATTGATGTGAAGAACAACATGTTTGTGTTTCAGAGGTCAGAACCTCAGACAGAGAGCAGGACCTCCAGGACCTCCAGGACCTCCAGGACCCAGCTGTCTGTCCATCAAGAGTGACTGGTCCAAAGGAAAACCTCCAGAGTTCAGTGAAGAACCTGGACCCTCAGACACAAGGTAAAAATCTGTATATATATTTTAAATGTATTTTCCTATTCTTGAACTTGTTCTGCCTCTGAGATTTTCATGATGTTGTTGATGTTTGTCTGTTTTTGTGTTTGCAGACATTAGTTCAGCCTTTTTTTGTTTCCTCCAATAGTTTTGTCTTTCTTGGTCCTCACTCACTGAATCCTTTCAGTTTCAGAGCTCAGAGTTCGGTTCGGTCTGAAACCACCGCTCCAGATCTGCCCAGGACCCTGAATGATGAAGGTGGGTTGGTCTCTTATCAAGGTAAGTTCAGGTTCAGTTTCACCTTTTACCTGAGCCTGTTACCATGGTAACCGATGCTGGAAACCTCACCTGGTTCACAGCAGTTTAGGTTTCTGGATTAGAGATCACACAGGTAAATCTCTGCTGCTCAACCATCCTTAGGAAATGAAGAATAAAACAGCCACATGTACGTAACTGTGGGAGTTTCCTTCCTGTTTTCACTCCTCAAATTCCACTTTTCTGTTGGACTTTGAGAGAGAAACCAAATAATTATGGTGCATAAAACTCAAGATGATCGTCCTGAAGTGTGTTCCTAATAAGTGTTTTAAAACTAAGAACTAACAACAATTATTTCTCTTTATGAAATACCTCTGAACTATTAAAGGTTTCTGGTGTTAAATCCTAAAAAATAAGAGCGTCTGAGAGCAGAGAGCATTATTTTCACCAAACTGTTTCTCTGTATGTTTCTGTTCATTTCCACAGAGATCTGAAAATGTTTGACAGACTGAATAAAATCCCTGATTAACTTGCAGGTTAACTGGGACACTTCTAGTGCAACATTATAAATGTTGGATGACAGAAATCTACTTATTTAAATACAGAAACTCACTGGACTAAAGAGGGTTTTTATTGTTCCTCATGTATTGCAGATAGGTGTAAACAGTGGTTCTGATGTTATTTTGTTAACTCAGATTTTCTTCTTTAGTTTTTGAGTGTTCAGATAAAAAGGAGTGTTTCATCCATCAGCTGATGCTTCTCCCATCATGACCAATAAACTGATGGACTGACACCTACCTCCATCAACCTGTGCATGGACAAAGGACTTCCTGACAAACAGACCACAGTCAGTGAAGTTGGGCAGATATCTCTCCACATCCATCACAGTCAGCACCGGTGCTCCTCAAGGCTGTGTGCTGAGTCCACTCCTGTACACTCGATACACACAACCACCCCTCATCCCACCCCCCTAACACCATCATAAAGTTTACAGGTGACACCACCGCAGTCGGGCTCATCTCAGCAGGAAACGAGACGCGCTGCAGAGAGGAAGTCCAGCAACTGGCAGAGTGGTGCTTTTGTTGGACTTTGGTGCTGCCATGTTTGGCCTCAACAAATACCATGTTCAAGCACAGAGGGGTCCATTAGTGCACATGGCATCCAGACACCCTGGGTTGGAGGTTGATGAGTGGTTTCTGAACTGCATCATCAGATGTTTGACCAGATGTCTTGGACAGTTGGGCAAAGAGAAGAGCTGAGCTGTCAGCCAATCACCACCTGGGAAGATGCCAGACAGACATTGTTCACTCAGGTGTTTAGTGAGGGTGTGCTGGGAATGTCTGGCAGAGGTCTCAGTCCAGGAGATCTTCAACCCCCACTTCCAGCAGAGCTTTTCCAGCATCCTGAGGGAGGCAGGGGACATGAAGTCCAAATGGACCATGTTCCAGGCCTCCATTGCTGATGCAGCTGCACAGAGCAATGATAGTACGGGGGCTGGTGTCTGCCCTGGCAGTAGTTCTAAAATCCAGTGGTGGACTCCTGAGGTGAAGGGAGCCCTAACTCTTTAACAGCTCAGAGACTCAACAACTTTGCCTTCCTGTCCCTCTTTATAGCAAACTCCCAGAAGTGTGAGGAGCAGTGAAGGTTCAACAGTCCTGCCTTGCACAGGCTGCATGAGAACGACTACAGATAGTCTCACTGACTGACTGCAGACAGCAGCCACAACACAACAAGAAGAAGAAGGCTGAATAAGTCTCAGCATCTCTGGGTTCACCTCTCAGGACCCGTGGAAGTTCAAACTGAATCTCTGAGATTTAGAGTTTAGTTTCATTCCTGTTTGTTTGGACTTTACCTTCTCAGCTTTGTTTCTCTGTTTATTGATGGCTTTACAGCGATACTGAAGGAAGAAAGGTCATTGCTGATGTTTTACCAAAGAAACTGTCTTCAGAAGAAAGAAAAATGAACAAGTGATGATGACTTGAATCAGTTTGATGTTTCTTCAAACAGAATAACTGTTTTCTTTTTGTCTTGTTTGTTCTGTTTTTCATCAGATGTTGGTCTGAAGAAGGTTTTAGATGAACATCAGATCAGTCTGAGGAGGAGATGTGAACGTGTGACTGAAGGAAGTGATGAAACAGGAAGTAGAACCCTCCTGAACAGGATCTACACTGAGCTCTACATCACAGAGGGACAGAGTGAAGAGGTTAATGCCCAACATGAGGTGAGGCAGCTGGAGACAGCCTCCAAGAAGAGCCTCCATGAGACTCCAATCAGGTGCCAGGACATCTTTAAAGCCTTACCTGAGCAACATGGATCCATCAGAGTGGTTCTGACCAACGGCGTCGCTGGTGTTGGAAAAACCTTCTCGGTGCAGAAGTTCACTCTGGACTGGGCCGAGGGCTCGGAGAACCAAGATGTCAGTGTGGTGGTTCTGCTGTCGTTCAGGGAGCTGAACTTGGTCAGAGATGAGCAGCACAGTCTTCTCACGCTGCTCCATGTTTTCCATCCAACATTACAGAAGCTGCCAGCAGAGAAGCTGGCTGTCTGTAAACTTCTCTTCATCTTTGACGGCCTGGATGAAAGCAGACTTTCACTGGATTTCACCAACAGGCAGCTGCTTTCTGACGTCACACAGAAGTCATCGGTCAACGTGCTGCTGACAAACCTCATCAAGGGGAACCTGCTTCCCTCGGCTCTGGTCTGGATCACTTCCCGACCTGCAGCGGCCAATCAGATCCCTCCTTCATGTGTGGACAGGCTAACAGA
>NC_051450.1:22427891-22429037 GCF_001649575.2 Kryptolebias marmoratus | reverse complement strand
AACCCAGTTTGTGATTTCTGAAATCTATCTGTGTAAAAGTAAAAATGGCTTTAATGTTTGTTGTCATGGAGACCAGCTGAGGTCAGGTCCAGTTCAAAAACCTCCAAACTTAGAAAGTTCAAAGCGGAGTTTTGATCAGATGGATCTGTAGTATTTAGACTTTCTGATTCTGCTCTTGCTGCAGTTTTTCTCCATGCATGTGTTGTTTTTGGATGAATTATTTGATGTGCACGTGCAGTTTCATGTGTTTGAAACTGTATTTTTCTTCTTGTTGGAAAACACACTGGGCTGCTGTGCATGAAATGTTTTCTATAAATAAAGTTTGACTCGACTCAGAGCAGCTTTGACAAGAATAAGGAGTTTAGATTTGAAATAATTTGTGTGAAATTTGTGTCAATAATTTGTTTCTTTTTGTCTGGAAATGACCTTTTTTATTCTAAATATTAAAAGAAAATCAACCTGTATTAACTGTAAAGACCATTATCTAATGGGGTTTTACTATGAAAAAGGTCATTTGCATTCTTGGCGCTTTTATTTTGTAATGTATTTTAGACTCATTAGCTCTTTATTTTGAAGGACATGCATGTTTGCAGTTTTTGTAGTCTGAATGTAAACATTTCAACTTCAAAGGGAGAGATTGGAGCATGTGCCCAAATTTAAAATAAAGTTTAGTAAAAAGGCTAAAGGTTTAGCTCCAGAACAAGGTAATTGTTTGACTAATTAAGACATTAATAGAAGCACAACACAGACTGATCAGGGTCATTTAAACAATACTGGAAACGGTAGAATGATGTTTAAGTTTCTTCTATGTGTGTTTATTATTCTGACTCTTAGGTTGGTTGAAGAGTGACATGTGTTAAAAAGGTTTCAATAAAAGAAACTTTATAACCATCAGTAAGGCTCATCTCTGCTCAACTGGGAGCTAGACTAAAATTTTCATCCATTTTTAACCATAAAACAAAAAAAAAACAGCTCAATATTTAAATAAATATTTTGTGTTTTATAATTAAAATCAAATAACGACAGCTTTCTTGTATTGAGCTAAGATTAGGTGTGGTAGTAGCTGAGAGTCGTCCCCAACACAGACTCTGAGCTCTAACAGATCAGCTGAGATCTCAGAATATCACATGAGATCGTTCAGAACGT
>NC_051450.1:22406064-22427791 GCF_001649575.2 Kryptolebias marmoratus | reverse complement strand
ATGTTCAGCAGCTGTTGGATCTTGTGGAGAGTCCAGACTACAAACTGCAGACTGTGAGGTCAGTAGATGGTCTGAGTGAGTTCTGTAAACCTGCAGCTTCTCCTCAGTGAAGTTGGTCCTTCTACTGAATGATGCTGCATCACTGACTGACAGCTGATGGAGGGCATTTATCTCCTCTTCTTCTCTCTTTTCTCTGCAGGTGTGAGCCTGCAGTAACTTTTCCCTATAACCCTCGCTTATCCGGATGAATAGGTAATGATGCTTCTCCAGACTTTGACTGCAGCTGAAGCTTCGTGTCATGTATTGTCCTACTTCCTGGGTCTTCTTATTTCCTTCGTCCCTTCAGGTGTCTTCCTTATTTTGCCATTTTGTGTTACACCTGTCCTCATAATTATCTGTCCTTTTTTTAAACCTCCTGGTTCCCCTCCCCCTTTGCTAGTTTGTCTTGACTTCTGTCAGCATCCCAGCCTTTTCTCTGTCCTGGAGAAACTTTTGATTGTCAAACTTTTCCACATTTTTTGACTACCCCCTCTGGATTGTGGATTACCTGCTGTTCTTCCTGAATAATGTTTGAGTCTGCATCTTGGATTCACCCTGTGTTTGTGTCACTACGAGGACTACTGCAGCTCAACATCTTCATAAATGGGTTTGAAAGCAGAGCGCAGCGCCCACCGTAAGCTGCTCCATCTGATATGGTGGATAAACAATGGATGAAAATGACTTCATCATGACAGAGACAGCCCAAGTTCTAACAGGCTTGGATGTATATTAAAGGATTTAAAGACAAAACTTCAAACTGAACGTAGATAAAAGATGAACGGTGGCAGATTTCCTCTCACAGGTTTGAAATCAGTTTTCTGTTAACCTTGTGTTAACCTTTTTTAGTTTTATTTGTATTAGGTTTTTTTTCTGTGATTATGTTTTATTTCTTTGTTGTTACTGTGTTTAGTTTTATGTTTAGCTTTGCTCCCTGTACTCTCCGTGTCTTCTGTCATTTTAGAATAGCTGTTTGACTGAATTTGATTGGAATGGACTGAATTGTAATTGGATTGATTGGGACAGTGTCCTGAGATGACTTTTGTTATGAATCGTGCCTAAATGAAACAGTTAGTCAGTTAGTTTACTTTATTTCTTTTGTGCCATACACCATAAGAGGTGCCCAGCCCCCATGGGCTTATAAGACACACAAACATATTTCAAAACTGCAGACAGAGACCAACATCAACATCCTTCAAAAAGAAAGTGTCCTCTTTCGAAGATGCCAGGCTTTTAAAACATAAAGAGCTAACTGAAACACATAATATTGAAATAAATACTGTAGTTTATCTTCAGAACTTCAGAACTACCAGAAAATAAAGCTCTAAAATCAGATTCCCACTTTTTCAGAACATCTTCAAACAAAGTGAACTTGAACCTCCCTTTGGTTCCAGATGTGAATCAAGTCAACTTTTATTTTCTCAAGGAGACAAACACAAACAGCTTGGGTGTTTTTCTTTTTGACAAACTACAGCCATGCAGCCGCTCTCTAAGTGAAGCTTAAAAAGCCCTAAGTTACAGAACAAATCTCAATCAGCAGGATGTCAGAGTTACAAGGTTTGCTTCCACACTAACTGTCAACCACTGAGCTGTTTTTACTCATCTGTCAGGGAAACAGCTTTGTTTTCAACCTGCTGTCATGTGCTGCTGGTTAGAGCCAAAGTGTTGCACAGATCAGGACAAACCTCACAGAAAACCTGCTTTTAGACTGTCACACTTTTCTTTGTCAGCTCACATTTATTCTAGACCATCGAATCTGTTCACTTGAAACAGAAGCACAGAATAAGTTGTTAATGTTTGTAACTTCCAAACTCCTGATTCAGTAGGTCGGAGGTCTGCAATCTTTCTGCTCCTTTACTACTAAATCATTTTGTCCCATTAGGTTTTATATAAATACTGTAGAAAACACTTCAGTTTGTTACATCCTGAAATAAAAACTTTAGTAAACTGTTGACATTTTGTGGTACTTTTACATGTTAAAATAAAGGAAAAAACAAACCTAATGAAGGGAAATAAATCCTTGTGTTAAACTCCCTTTGATCAAATTGAAACTATGGAGGATGCACACCGACGGGAGTTTATTCTATATTTGTGGGAAATGAATCAAATAAGTTCCACTTTGAAGAATAAAGAGGCCAGTTTATTGAAAATATTATTTATTTACTGAATTTTCTCTAATGAAGGCAAAAGCCTTCATTTACATTAACTTTTAATAACTTTTTGAATCAAATTTTGACTTTTAATTCTTATTATCAAGGACTTGTCATATTTTTACAGACGGTTTTATTTGAATAACTTGTAAATATAGTAATTAGTGATATGTGTTCAAAACTGCCCTTTCTTCAACTCTTGGTGTTTGTAAATCTCTTCTTAAAACCCATTTGTATTCACTGGCTTTTATTACATTGTGAGAATTGTAATGATATTGTATTTTTGTATAATGTTTGTAATGTTTCAGAAAGGCAGAAACATTGTAATGTTTTTAATGTTTATGTGTGCAGCACTTTGGTCAACAACAGTTGTTTTTAAATGTGCTATATAAATAAATTTGATTTGATTTTTCTCTCAGCAACTTGCATGAAATGTGCCAAAACTGTTGAATTTTCAACATAGCTGAGTAAAACCTGTAAAAACTGCTCTCAGATGTTTTCAGAGTTCCAGAATCAGACTACAGTAAAATGTGTTGATAACGATGTAAGTTTATCTTGTAAGAGCTTTATTAAACGTGTCCTGTATCAAAGTGACTGGTGTCTTGGTCATAGTTGAAGTTCCTCATAAATCTGATCAAACTTTCAACTAATACATCATTGTTCTTCAGTGATTCAGTGAAGAGTCGAGTCTTCAGCCTCTTTTTGTTTAGTGTCGATTGTTGATTTTCCGAGCTGTACCTGAATGCACCGTGACTTGGCACAGCAGCTCTAAAGCCGTAGAAACACACGCTGACACTGACCTGACTGGTTTTCTGTGACAGATGTGTGTTTTGGACATTTTATGGAAATACGGAGCAACATTTAAATGACAAATAAAGGACGATTCCATATTTTAGGGGACGGGTGGCAACCCTAGTAGATGCATATTATTATTCTCTCTTCTGTGCCTCCACTGCTATTATTTCTATTATCATAGCATTATCAGTAATATAATGCTGATTTTCAGTTAAACTGTAATTATATATCACAACTAGTCTGATCCTGTTTGAACTGATGTATTTATCTTTTATATCTCTGCCTTTTTTTTTTACACTAATTGATAAATTAAAACAATTTTTATTTCCATCTTTCCTGTATCTCAGATGCTGTGTCCTTAATAAAGTCATAATAAAAATAATAATAGTGAAAGTGTTTTGGGGAGGGATTTGTTCAATAAACGACCTGCAGATTCATGCATGCTCACTCAGAGAACTGATTCTACGGATTCGGTACACAGGAGGAGGAAGAAGAGGAAGAGGAGGAAGAGGAGGAGGCACAGCTCCCTCTGCTGGTCTGATCCTTTCAGCTTCCTGTTAAAGTGAAGCATCAGTTGGAGCCTGCAGAGGTTCTCCATGAGCTGCAGGAGGAGCAAACAGTCCATACAGATGAGTTATAAAAACAAACACTGAAGGTGTGAGGTAAGAAGAACTTTATTGACTCTGTGAGATGCAGCTGAATAAATTCATCTGATAAATGATGAAGTATATATACCAAATATTTCAGTTTTGGTCAGAGGTTCACATGGATGCTGTGAATTTTTGTTTTTCATGCCTCATTTATTTGGTTGATCCCTGGAAGAGCTATTTGGGATGGAGCAGATGTTTATTTGTTGAGTAAAGTCTGCCAATAAGTGCTTTGTTTACATTGAGTGCGTACCTGCACTGCAGAACTACACATCAGTGTTTGGAAAACTACCAGAGTAAACTCTTTCAAACTGAGCCGTTTGATAAAGTTCAGGATAACCTGATGTTTGATTTTATAATTTACAATCAGTACATTTATGAATTCTGTGTTAAACTACTTTAACCTTTTAATCCTTTTTTATGTGCATGAACACACAGAGCCACATTCTGTATTTATTAATCTGTATTGTTCTATCATTATTCTCACTTGTTAAAAAGAAAATGTTAAAATCCAAACTGTCCCATAAAATACTCAAAAGGAAGACTGGAAAACTGATGTTTGTGTCCCAACATGAATGAATAACTTTATTATCTTTGCACAAAGTAAATAAAGAAAATACATAAAAATAGATTTAAAGGAACAAAAATTTAGTTTAGCATAAACTGAACTAAAATCTAAAAACACTTTCAATAAATAAATAAAACATTAAACTTAAAGTTATAAAATAATGATTTTAACATAAATTTTATGCATATTTTTTTATTCACTAAATCACAAAATGTTGCAAATGTTAAATAAATACAATAAATAAAAAAAGTGCATAAAATGTTTTCCTTCAGTGAAAATACAATCAGACATCAGTGTTTTTTAGCTGTTTGTTGGTTTTATCAGATTAAATCAGTCGGTGAACACAGTTTTTAATCTCTGTTTAATCAGCTGACACAGATACACCAGATATATTTTAAACCGGTTAAAAGCACCACAGTACATGTTGCTGTTTACAACAGCTTTACTTCGCTGCGTAAAACAAAAAACACCAGAGAGGAAATAAAAGTTCTTCCTCTTAACAGAACAAAACGATCCTTTATTGTTCGTCGGGGTGGAAATCCAGACTGAACAATAAAATCAAACTGTGGAAGATAAAGTCTGAAAAAGCAGATTAAAAATAACTGTGAAAGAAAAAGGATGTTCTGTTGTCAACATGAATATTGAAGCTTTGTTCGTTTAAACTCTTTCCAGGGAAAAAGAGTTTTTTCTTTGAGACTGAAGGACTTTTACTCTGCAGCTCAGGCCGTCCGGATGGTTTCACCTTATTTAGGTTCCTGTTTTTGTCGTTATGATATAAATATTATCTGTGGGTTAACAGTTCTTACAGACATCAGTAAGATTTCAACTCTTTGACTGATGTTAAAGATTTATTGATGCACTTGCTGACAAGGAGGCGAGTTCCGTACAGGAGTGTCTCTCACAGCTCATTTTTAAACCCAACCAGCATTACTACAAGATGAATTATTGTTTTTTCGAACTTTGTTTCACCTCCTTGAACCCAGTTCTAACTCTGCTGGATGCAGAATGTGAACCTTTCAGGATCTGGAAACTCTCATCTCATGTAGATCTGCTGCAAGGTTCTCGGTACAAACAGCTTCACTTCTTCAGCAGTCAATGCTGGAGGGCAACAAGCATTCATTTAGCATTTAGAGGCAGCTAATTCTAATCGCAGCTGTTGTTTCTGCAAATCAAGACGTTTCTGCAAACAAAATAAAAGCAAATTTTAATAAAAACTTCTGTTTTAGCTCCACTTGCAGCGAAATATAAACAGTCGTAGCAAACAGGAAGTTTCAGATATTATTTCTTTAATTTAAAAAGCACAGGACTTTCTGTCCATATGGTAATAAATGTTTATTTTTCAATTCCATCTACTCCCTGCCCAGTCTGAACGTGCAGCAGTGGTTGTTGTTTCAGTCATCTGATGAATTTATCTGCAGCTAAAGTGCTCCTTTATGCAGACACCAGAGAAGCTGCAGGACACTGAGGTTTAAAGAACCTGAAGAAGGTATGTATTTTAATATTATTACTCATTTTTATCTTGTATCTTTGTACTGGTGAGCCATCTTGACCAGGTCTTGGAAAAGAGATGTTCATCTCAACAGATTTTCTGAAAAAATCTTATTAATTAATTATTGTTAAAATACAGTAATCTACATTTTTAAAAAGTCTATAGTTTTGGTGTGATATGATTTGACTTTTTTTCGGCAATATTCTTCTTTAAAATCTTTATTTCAGTTCATTTTAATTAGTTAAATGCTACAGATTTACTCTCTGTTTGGTTTTGCAGCTTTCCCTCTCCTCGGAGCTTCCTTTCTGCCGAGCTGAGAAAATAAAACGAAACATTAAATCAACAATAAAATTAGACTTACTAAATTAACTTAAAGAGTATGCATGAAGTGTTTTTACCTCTTTTCTTTCCGCAGCGCAGAAACATTATAAAAACAGCAACCAGTGCAGCCCATGCAGGAACCACCACCCAGACTAAAATCCCTCCTGAAAAGAAACAGATTTAGTTTCTTTTCTGTTATTTTTGATGATCTGACTTCATATTCTAAAGATCACAGCAGAATCTCTAATTTATTTATCCTCACTTTCATCCTCTGTCCTCAGGAAGATGTTTGTCATGAAGGTCTCCTCCTCATCACTACGTTCACACGTATAAACTCCTTCATGTTGAGAAGATAAATCCTGTAGAGTCAGACTGCCCGAGTCGGAAACCTCCTTCACTTGATGTTTCCACTCCTCTGCCACCGTCAGAGCTCTGCTTCTGTTTACAATAACCTGACCGTGGTTAAACCTCCAGATGAAACTCCTATCTGAAGAGTTTGAGGCGGAGCAGGAGATCGTTGCCTGTCTGTCTGAACTGATGGTCGAGTCTGAAGTTTAGGAAAAATATTCAGATTTATTCAGAGTCGATGTTTAATTTAAACAGGGAAACTGTGAATCACACGCAGCTTCCTTTGCTCTCAGTCACAAATGTTTGGATTTAAATATATATTTATTTATTTACATAATATATAGCTAGATAAATAGAGAGACATAGAGAGAGAAGGATAAAATGAAAAATGTTTCTGCTGTTTCCTGTTATATTGAGCATGTATTGACTGTTCAATTATTATTTCTTCATTCTACTCATTTGTTGTTATTAAACATGTTCAAACCTTAGCAATCAATACTTCAGTACTTTGGGACTCATGTACAAATAAAACATCACATTTTGAGATGAGTAATTTGTTTGTGTTGGATGTACTTTTACTTTTGTTTTAGGTAACATAAGGAAGATGGGAAAGTGCTGACCGAAGCCAGCTGTAAAGATGTTGGATGCAGAATTAAACTCACTTTGTTTTCTCACAGTCACTCTCCTCTGGTTCCTCTGGTTCCTCTGGTTCCTCTGGTTCCTCTGGTTCCTCTGGGTTCTGACGGTGCAGCTGTAGCTCAGATCAGGATCTCTGTCTGAAACCATCAGAGAGCTGCTGATGCTGTAAAGCTGCTCTTCAGTCTGCTGGACTCTGGTTCTGTCCTGGAGCTCCATGTTGGATGGAGGGCTGGTGGACCAGGTGAGTTCAGGTTCAGGGTAGATCCCCTCTGAGCTGCAGGTGATCCTGTTTCCTTCCTGAGAGATGCTGACCTCACTGACTGGAGCTGCAAACAAACAAANGAGCTGCAAGGGAAAAAAAGGAAAATGCTTACACATGCAAGTTATTGTTTAGGGAAATAAGGGAAAATGCTTGTTTGAAGCTTTTCTTGTCTTTTCTTCTTACCGTACACTTTTAAGCTGATGTCTGATGTCTTGCTCCCATGGATGGTGCTGGTGAAACACTGATATCTTCCCTCATCCTGAACCTTCACTCCTCTCAGCAGCAGGGAGGCGTTTCCTCTGGAGATCTGATCCTTGAACAGAGACGTTCTGTTTCTGTAGTTCTGGTCCTGGTGTCCCAGCTGGTCCTGGTTGCTGTAGTATGAGTGGACATGAGTGTCTCTTGTTGTCAGAAGAAACCAGTGAAGGATGAAGTCAGAGCTGCTCTGGAAGCTGCAGGGTAAGATGCAGCTCTTCATAAAAACACAGACGACCTCAGTATCTGAAACACAAACATCCAGAGCTGTTCAGCAAGATGAATCAGCCTTTCCTTTATGTGTTTTTTAAACAAACTCTTTTCAGTCATCTGCTGTAGTTTAAAACATTACAGGTGTCTGTTTGTGGGGAGCCATTTGTCTTTTAACCCAAACCATGAAAAGTGAAGGTTTAAGCTGAACGTTATCTGGTTTATCACACAAAGGTGAACTGGTGAACCTGCAGCTGTCAGTTGGTTATGAAAATCAGCAAAATTTGCATCAATTCATTTGTTTATTTCTGTTCAGAGCTGCAGGGAGCTGTGGTTTCAGCAGTTAGAGGCTGAGTCACCCTGGTCCAACATAGGGCCACACTGAGACAAAACCACTATACACACACACAGACACACACACACACACACACACATCCACACACACCTAGGCCCAGTTCAAATTTCAATTACATCTGCATGTTTCTGATCTTTAGGAGGAAACCAGAGCACAAAAATCACTCATGTACGTGGGAAACCCAGCTGGGAACACCGATGTTCTTTGAATGACATTTCTGCAATAAATTTAACATTTATATGACATTGTTCCCATGCAGAAAACCCATCAATGTTGTGTTTGTTCTTCATGACAACACACACGCACAAACAAAAGAAACACATCAGGAGAACAAACACACCTGTGGTTCGATGAAAAACAAACGGAAACAAAGATATATCAGCTGCTGGGTTTAAAGAATGGAGGAAGTTCTTTTGTTAATATATTTTAAAACTAAAAACCTTCTTCCACTTTTTTGTTGTTGTTTTTAAAGAAAACAGTTTTAAACATTAGATCAGCTGATCCTCTTTCCCAGGCAGGTGAAGAATAAAGAATCGGAACCTGTCTTATAAATAATCAGAACATAAATGAGTCATTTCATGTTTAAAAGTCATCTTTCAGTTTCATTCAGACAAGCTAAAAACAGCTTTAATAACAAACTATTTTATTTTAGTTTCCCCTTCTGTACAGTCTATTATGTGTGCAATATAAATAAAAATATAAATCAAATTAAACTTTTTTTGACACAGCGGTAAGAAGTAACAGCCAGTTTCTGACTCACCTGCTCTGATATTTATGATGATCACCAGAAACACGATCCAGTTCATCGCAGACATCCTGCTGCTTGGGTTGGTTTTACAGATATGACTGAGAGAGAAGACGGGGATATCACAATATATCATAACCAGGAAGCTGGTTATTCTGGCTCAGTTTGGAGGCGGGGCTCTAATGTCAAGGTGCATTCAGGTACAACTCATAAAATCATTAATCAACACTAAAAAAGCCTTTAAAGGTGAAAACAAACACTGAAGAATCAGGATGCAATTCTTCAATAAATAATTTAGGAACAATTATAAATCTTTAAAGTTTTATAAGATCATTAATTTTAATGTTTATAAGATTAAAATAATAAAAACTTCGACCAAGGCATCTGCACACTTTTCATAAAGCTCTTATAAAATAAACTGACATTGTTGTCAACAGATTTCACTGAAGCCTCCTTTTAAAACTCTGAGATCATTTTCAAATGCTTTTCTTCGGGTATATTGCTTTAATTAATTTATAAAGTCTCATCAATGTGGTCTGAACAGGAGAAAGAGTTCCTGTTATCAACAAATCTATTTTGTGTGTGATTCTTTTGATACACAAACGAGTAAAACAGCCACATTTTCCTGATTGTTGCTGGGAAATATTCCATGTAAAAGTTCAACTTAACTTGGTGATATTTGCACGAATCTTCAGATTACAAACAATGGTCCTGTCTGGGAATTGAACCAGCAACTAGTCCAAGTCTGCTGATGAAACGGTCCAATCAGAACGAACCTGAGGAGACGAGCTGAGGGGTAAACCGTCCACAGCCTGTCAGATCTCAGATGTAAATCTGTTTTCTTGTTGATTTAAATAAAAGACTTCCCTCGGGTCGTGTGTTTCCCGTTAGCATAGATTAGCATGCAGCAGATTAATGAACATGTTTGTCTCTGAAAGTCTTCATGAATAAATGATGAAGCTTTATTAAAACTCCCAGCTGAGACAGAGAGGAGCTGAATGACTCTCACAGTTCACTAAATCCTCCTCAGGAATGTCCTGAAAGATGCAGAAAACAAGTAGACAATAAGAAATATCATATCATACTGTAATGGATCATTCTGTATCATGACATATCATGTTTTATTCTATCATAATTGTTATTTTAAAAATTTGTCTTTTGTCCTTTTTATTACCAGATGATCCAAGCTGTAGGAGCCAGATATAAATTCTTGAAGCTTAATACAAAATTGTCAGAAGGCGAGGAGACGCAGACTCATCATTTTTAAAAAAGAAAAGTAATTTATTAAAGTAAAAATTAACAAAAGGCTGGCATGGCAGCAAAGATCAACAAACACAAAATCCAAAAAAGCACGATAAGGCAAGGCATGGAAAGAATAAACGTGGCGAACGGAACGGAATGACCCGTGAGGAATGGAGAAACAGAGACCGGTTTTAAAAGCTGAGGGAAAGATGATTAATTGGTTACAGGTGTGGACATGAGAGGAGCAGGTGAGGTGGGCGTGGCAGGCATGACCGGAAATAGTGACAAGAAACCCAAAAGACAATCAAACAAACAGAAGAAATACCAGACAAAAAACAAAAACCCAAAACACCAACATTCATGACAAAAATGTTAGTTTGTGTTTTTGTTACTTGAGTTGTTTCTGTGAGTTACAATCAATATTTGAAGAAGATTAACATCTTGATTTGTATTTGTTTGACCTTAATGCGTGGTGCCTTCTGATTGGCTGCTGACTAATTAGTTTAAGGATGAAATCACTTGCTGATCGTAGAAGTCTGGCACCCCAGGAGTGACCGTCACTTTCTGTTTTATTTGTATGTTATTTTTTTGTGTTTTTTTTTCATAAGTCCAATAAATACCAAAAACATACCCGCTGGATTTAAGACCTTTATTCTGGAGAACAAAAAGAGCTTTAAGGGGCCAGACTAGTGAGTTTGCAGCACTTAAACAAGCTGTTGTCAGAAAGGGATTTATTCTTTAAAACTTCTGAAGTTTGTCTGTCGGAGGCAGATGTTTGTTAACTCCTCTATAATTACTTTTATCAGTTTGTTGTCTTGTTGTTTCTGCTCTCTGGTGAAACACTTTCGGCTCTTTGAAAGCTTTTGTGAATTTATCTGTTTGCTTTGATTTCTTCTGTTCTGTATCAGAGGAAACAGATTTTGTTGTTTGTGTTCAACAACAAAAGAAAAGCTTCAGGAGAAGTTTCCCGTCCCGTTGTTTGGAGCAGTTTCTGTATAAATATGTAATTATTAAGTCTTAGATCTGTGTGACTGACAGAAAGTCAGAACCGACAACGTTTGATTGATCGCAGAGATGAAAGGTGCATGTTTAACTCTGTTTGTGTTTTTCTGTTTGGGAGAAAATTCATTCACTGAATGGCGTCATTAATAAATCAAAACGCTGAGCAGTCTTTGATTTTTGGGCTCTGAAGAGTCGGTCGAGTGGCCGACTTTGACTGATGCTAATTTTATTCTACAAAACAATGTTTTTCCTGAAGGTTTCTTTTGTTTTATTTAAAACAAACTTTAATTCTGAAGTTCAACAGCTATCATCGACGTGTGATAAACTCAGAATAAATATGAAAAGTTTAAAATAAGGAGATAAATGTGCCTAAAACTCTCCATCAGTTGTTAAATATTTTATTTAAGTCTGATCACTGATAAGAAAACTCTTTTTAAATGTTTTATTATTTTACCTGCTGCAGTTTGTGCTTTTTTATTTGTTGTCTCAAAATATTTGTTTTCTGCTGCTTGTCTGAAACAAATGTTTGCAAAAGTGCTGCATTATTAAATAATATTATTGGCATAAAAAATAGAAATGATTCATATTTAGAATCCAAGCCAAAAATATAAACAAAGATATGAAAAAATATGTTAAAAAAACATCTACAGACATCAGAAAAGTAGTTTTAATTCATAAAAACACAACAAGATTTAATTTATAGATTTTGTTTTATTACAACAGTGAAATAAATACATATATTTTTTTGTTTCTCAGATTCAGGTTGTTTTGTTTAGATAATAAAAACACAATTACTACTAATTATATTATATTATAAGCATATTTATTCATTTGAGAATTTTTAGGTCTTTACTTCTTAACTTCATAGTTTTTTTCTGATGTACTTTCTTCAAAGTTTTATTTAAATATTAAAACATTTTTTTTCTAAATTTGTAAAGAGTTTCATTGTTCTGATTTTAAAACAAAAATATAATTTAATTCCGAATATTACCACATTTCTACCTTCTAAAATGGTTTTATTTAGTTTTTATTTTGAGTTATAATTTTTTTTTAATCTTAAACAGGCAGCTGTTTTTAATTTCATTTTTATTCTTCAGATAAACAGATAAAAGCAGTAGTACATCAGTAGTTGTAGTACTTCAGTAGTTGTAGTACATCAGTAGTGGTAGTACTTCAGTAGTTGTAGTACATCAGTAGTGGTAGTACTTCAGTAGTTGTAGAACTTCAGGAGAACTTTGTTTTCTTGTAGTTTTACTGAAGTAAACGGAGCAGCAGCTGCAGTAAAACTCTGCAGGACTCCCTTTAGTTTGGCTCCGCCCCTTCCACTCTGCAGGAACCAATCAGAGTAGAGACTTTTCTCCCATGGATCTTCTGACTGGAGGATGGTCCTCCATAAGAGGATCAGAGCTGGTTGGACCAGCAGGAACCTTCAGGAGGGTTTGAATAAATTTCACTCTCCTCAGATAAAAAGCTCCTTCCTCGGGGTTTAAGAAGCTCTCAGAAAGCCTCTTCTGCTGCTCGTTCTACGTGAACTTTGTGATGAGAACCTGCCGCTGGTTCTGGAGGACCAGCTTCGCTCTGCTGCTCCTCTTCCAGCCCGGCATCGCTCAGTATGAGAACTGGATTTCTGTCCCGGATCACGGATTCTGCCAGCCCATCTCCATCCCGCTCTGCTCGGACCTCCCTTACAACCAGACCATCATGCCCAACCTGCTGGGTCACACCAACCAGGAGGACGCCGGGCTGGAGGTCCACCAGTTTTACCCGCTGGTCCAGGTCCGGTGCTCCACGGAGCTGCAGTTCTTCCTGTGCTCCATGTACACTCCGGTGTGCACGGTTCTGGACCGGCCCATCCCGCCCTGCCGGTCTCTGTGTGAGCAGGCTCGGCAGGGCTGCGAGGAGATCATGAACAGGTTTGGTTTCAGGTGGCCCGAGAAGCTGCGCTGCCAGAACCTCCCAGTCCACGGGGGCGGGGAGATCTGTGTGGGTCAGAACCTGAGTGACTCTGATGCCTCTGAGCCGACCCGGACCACTCTGCCTCCCTCCGTTTGGACCACACGACCCATCTCCTGCCCCAAGCAGCTTCAGGTACCCCCTTACCTGAGATACCAGTTCCTGGGGGTGCAGGACTGCGGCGCCCCCTGTGAGACCACCAAGCCCAGTGGACTGATGTATTTCACAGAGGAGGACCTAAAGTTCAGCCGGGTCTGGGTCGGGACCTGGTCCTTTTTGTGCTGCGTCAGCACGCTCTTCACCGTCCTCACATACCTGCTGGACACGAGGCGGTTCCGGTATCCAGAGAGACCCGCCATCTTCATGTCCGGCTGCTATTTCATGGTGGGGGCGCTCTACAGCGTTGGGTTCCTGCTGGGGGACCAGGCGGTGTGTGTGGACCGGTTCAAGGAGGATGGATACAGGACAGTGGTCCAGGGGACCAGGAAGGAGATCTGCACTGTCCTCTTCATCATCCTGTACTTCTTCACCATGGCCGCCTCCGTGTGGTGGGTGGTCCTGTCCCTCAGCTGGTTCCTGTCTGCCGGGCTGAAGTGGGGCCACGAGGCCATCGAGGTCCACTCGCAGAACTTCCACCTGGCAGCCTGGGTGATTCCAGCGGTGAAGACCCTCATAGTCCTGGTCCTGGGTCAGGTGGAGGGGGATCTGCTCTCTGGGGTCTGCTACGTAGGGCTGTACAGCGTGGATGCACTCAGAGCCTTCATCCTGACACCACTCCTCATCTTCCTCCTGGTTGGTACCTTCTTCCTGCTGGCCGGGTTTGTCTCGTTGTTCCACATCCGATCCATCATGAAGCAGGACGGCACCAAGACGGAGAGGCTGGAGAAGCTGATGGTTCGGATCGGCGTGTTCGGAGTTCTGTATGCGGTCCCTCATGCCACCATCATCGCCTGTATCGTCTATGAGCTGAGGTTTCGGTCGGACTGGGAGTCCACGTGGCGTCTGCAGACCTGCAGACACTTCGGCGTCCCGTGTCCAACTGGAAACCCGCCTCCTGTCTCACCGAGCTTCACCACGTTCCTGATGAAGTACTTGATGACCCTGATGGTGGGGGTCACGTCCGGGTTCTGGATCTGCTCTAGGAAGACGCTGCAGTTGTGGCGTCACTTTTTGAAGGCCTGAGCAGGAAGAACCATGGGGTGGGAGTCCCAAAGAGTCTTCTGGTCTGGGTTTTTGTTCGAACCAGCTGCAAGTCTCCAGATGGGCCTGACTGAAAGTGGGTGGTTCTAGGGTTAGCCACGCCCACATGTAGCCACGCCCCTCATGCAAACGTCAGGGACAAGAAGTCAGACCTTTGAGAAGTCTTAACGAGAGTCTTCATACTAAATGATCTGATTTATCTTAAATGTTCTTCAGTTTCTGAGGATTCTCTTTTTTCTAACAGAAGCAGAAAATTCAGAATTTAAATTTTAAAAAAATTCACAATTTTCTTGTTTGGGAAAGCATCCTTTCCACAACGTAGAGTTTAAAAAAAGACAATCCTGCTAGAGTGAAAACACATTTATTTTTATTTTAAATTAAAAACAAACAGAATAAAACAACAAAAACATACATAACAAAATCCAAACTGTTTCAAATTCTCTGTCTGCAGTTGTTTAGTGTGTTTTGGATTTACCATCCAGGCCATGGTAAATCCAAAAAAGGTTAAAAAACAAAAACAACTGGACTTCTATTCTGTAGTTGAACAAAGAAAGTTTTTTTTTTCCTTTGTTAATATAAAAACAACAAATAAAATTATTTCTTGGGTTAGAAGGTTTAAATTTTATTAATTTTTTGTCGTAATTTTTCATTTTCTTTTGTGAAGATGCTTTTAGATTTCCTGTTTGTTTGTTTTACCTGATAACTGTTTTACTGTTTTTATTAAACATCATCATCAGCACAAGCAACATCTAGAAAATTAAAAATCAGATCCTGGATTCACCTTTTTCCTTTTTTTTCTGTGCACAAACAAGATGGCTGCTGCTGCTGTTGCTGCAATCACTATTACTGCAAATATCACTCCGTGCCGATTTCTGCCTGGATGCTCTGCAACAGAAAAGAGATAAATGGTAAATGGCTTGCACTTGTATAGCGCTTTATTTAGTCCAAGGACCCCAAAGCGCTTTACACTACATTCAGTCATTCACCCATTCATGCACTCATTCACACATTGTGCAGTAACCTACACTGTAGCCCTGGGGCAGACTGACAGAAGTGAGGCACCACCGAGCCCTCCGACCACCACCAGCAGACAAAGTAGGTAAAGTATCTTGCCCAAGGACACAACGGCTGAGAGGGACAGAGTGGGAGCTCAAACTGGCAACCCTCAGTTACAGGACGAACCCCTACTTCCTGAGCCACTGCCACTGTTACTAGATGGTTTGGGTCTACAGAGGTGGTCAGATATTAAAGATGAGTGATTCTGAGAGTAATTACTTTGTCTTATTCTCAGGAAGATGTCAGTTTTTATCGTCTCCTCCATGTTTCTGGCTTCACACGTGTAAACTCCCTCCTGTTGTGGAGTTAAATCCTTTAATGTGAGGCTGCCGGACTCTGAAACCTCCTCCACGTGTTTCCTCCACTCCTCTGACACTCTGGAGGAGGTTTCACCCTCAGTCTTTGTCAGGATGATCTGACTGTGGTTGAACCTCCAGGTGAAGTTTGTTAAAGACAGGTTTGATGAAGAACACGGGATTATTGCTTCACTGTAGGGAACACTAGACAAAGCTAAAAAACGAAAATAAAATTTATTAACGGAGCCAATTTGTCTATGTAAACATTTAAATTGTTTTGGTTAAAAAAGATCACTGAGCTCATTTAGAATCAATTAACCTAACATGGAGGTTTTTATCAGATTAGAAACTCACACAGTTTCCTGAACGTAGCTCTCCTCTGGTTCCTCTGGTTCCTCTGGGTTCTGACGGTGCAGCTGTAGCTCAGATCAGGATCTCTGTCTGAAACCATCAGAGAGCTGCTGATGCTGTAAAGCTGCTCTTCAGTCTGCTGGACTCTGGTTCTGTCCTGGAGCTCCATGTTGGATGGAGGGCTGGTGGACCAGGTGAGTTCAGGTTCAGGGTAGATCCCCTCTGAGCTGCAGGTGATCCTGTTTCCTTCCTGAGAGATGCTGACCTCACTGACTGGAGCTAAATAGGGGAAAGAAAGGAAAATGCTTACACATGCAAGTTATTGTTTAGGGAAATAAGGGAAAATGCTTGTTTGAAGCTTTTCTTGTCTTTTCTTCTTACCGTACACTTTTAAGCTGATGTCTGATGTCTTCATCCCATGGATGGTGCTGGTGAAACACTGATATCTTCCCTCATCCTGAACCTTCACTCCTCTCAGCAGCAGGGAGGCGTTTCCTCTGGAGATCTGATCCTTGAACAGAGACGTTCTGTTTCTGTAGTTCTGGTCCTGGTGTCCCAGCTGGTCCTGGTTGCTGTAGTATGAGTGGACATGAGTGTCTCTTGTTGTCAGAAGAAACCAGTGAAGGATGAAGTCAGAGCTGCTCTGGAAGCTGCAGGGTAAGATGCAGCTCTTCATAAAAACACAGACGACCTCAGTATCTGAAAGGTTGAAACAAACAATGTCTTTGAGAGACCTGCATCCAAACATTTCTTTTGTTTTACTTCCTGTTACAAGAAATAACAAAATAAATAGGAAATTATGTAAATTTAAACATTATCATGCAAGGCAAATTTGCCGTAATTAGAATAAATTCACTGTTAGAAAACAGATTTTTCAGTTTGGTTTTAGAATAAAAGCCTTCACATCTTTTCTTTTTGCTGATTTCTTAGTTTTGTTTCTTTAACTGGTTGTTCTGCTCCAATAAACCACCTGTGGGTGTGACAGGACCTGAGATCTACACCAGGCAGTTCCTGTTTACTCAAACTTTAACCTTTCCTCTTTGTTAGTTTTCTTGTATAATAACAATAAATAATGTCCTTATTGTCAAATGCTTCCTGCAGCAGAAGACACCTAACTAAAAATAATCCTACAGTTTAGTACACAAAAAAGATGAATTCATACCTTTTTATTATTTATATTGTAAATGTTTGTTATAAGTTTGTGAATATTGCAAGAAATATGAATAAACTTATGTAACAAAAAGTAAAAACGGTGAAGAGTTTTTGTTTTTAAAGCTGCAAACAAACTCAGTGTTGTTTGCAGCTCCTCAGACTGAAGAAGTCTTTTCAATAAAAGACCAAACGTTTCAACGAAGAAGAACCCGTCCACCTTTTTGGATTTATCTACCTGGATTATTGAGCATGCACCAACAAAAAACACACAGATCATGACAGAACCTGAGAAAAGAGTCACAGCTAAAAAACGCTGTGGAGGAAAGTTTAATTTGATCAAATATTTGTTGTCATCATGTCAGCAGCAGGAGGTAAAGCTGTACTCACCTCCTCTGGAATCTGTGAACATGCATGAAAACATCAGAATCACCAAAAACTGAGAAGAGTTGATCCTTTTCATGCTCATGTTTAACTCACGACTGTGAGAAAGTGGCGGCAATCCAATAAGACGGTTAATAAAACTGCCCAGACGAGTTTTTTTTCTGTTATCTGAGAAGCAAGGCTGAACTGAGCAAACAGCTCACCTCTGTCAATAATCATCTTCATGATGGTTAATTCTTTTTAACGTCACTAAACTGCTGGTTTAAAACTACAACTATAACTATAACGCTTTCTTTAACACATTTTAAATACTTCAGGTTCTGGATCACATCTCAGGAAAGTTTCTGCCTCTGAATGAGATCAGATTACAAAAACTAAATCTGAATTCAAGTCTGGACAATAATTTAAAACCTCAAAACATCTTCAGTCTGTGGAACAGATTTATATAGAGCTTTAAAACAAAACTGCTCAGAAAAATCAGTTAAAGACAATAATTAAAACACAACAGAAACAACGGCATAAAAATAAAAATCAAATCAATAAGAGACAAAACAGAAAAGCCCTATAATAAAAAAACAATTCAATCATATTTAAAATATACTAAAATCAACATCTAATAAAAAATAAAAGAAGTCTTTCATCAGTAATGAGGATGGACAATAAGTCCTGATGGAGAACAGCGCCACCTACTGCTTACTTTAAGATTTATAAAGTTTCAGTGTTTAAAGTTTTTACATTGATTTTCTAAAACGAAACAGAATTTGACAAACTTATCTTCAGTATTTATCATAAACTTGTTTTTGTTTTCTGTCTGAAAACCTGAAACAGTTTAGAGACAAAAACAGGTAAAGAAAGTTTAACAAAGAGACGCTTTTTATGATTCCTGATCCAGGAAGATGTTGCTGCCTGACAGAAAACCTGGAAAATAAATGAACCATAAAGCTGACAAGCAGCTGTTTGGAAAGAATTGTTTTTTATTGTTTTACAAATTTGGTTTCAGGACACAACAAACGTTCAACAAATTACATTTTTGTGCAAAATTCTGGGAAGCAAAACATTCAGTTTTATTTTTCTGTAATAGAATAAACACACTACAGTTACAGTGTTTTAGCAACCAACTGATGCAGTTTAAGAAATCAAGCTTTAAAACTCCTGACCGAACATATAAAATAATTTGCTTTCAATTTTTTTGTCAAAGACTAAAACCTTTTATGATGACACTGCAAAATCTGAGATCTGATGTGAGACTGAAGCAAAAAGTAAACTTATTTGTCTACAGTCCTTAAACTCAGTAACATTTGAAGGACATGTAGTTCAAATGCCTCTAAAACATTAACTGTACCTAGAAAAGCTGCTTTTTGTTCTTGTTAAGATCTGACTGGTATGAAATCTGTAAAACTATATGTAACATGTAAACCCAGCTGCAACAGAAAATAAAAAAGCAAACATTTGGTAAGATTGAAAACTTGGGATATTAATGTATATGAACACTATGAATGTGTATAAACACTGTAGTCATTCAGTAACTCTTTAACATACGTGCACAAAAACCAGTGAGACGTTCTGAGTTATCGCTCCAGCGTTGCTTTGACAGTTGATCACAACTTGTTTGATGCTGTAAAAAACAAAAATTTAAACAAAGCCTTGGTATTTATACATTCAAACAATTTGCACCTTTATCTTGGGAAAGTGCATACTGTCATTGCAGATTTCTCAGATATAATGAGAGTCAGTGAAAGTCTGGGTGTGACCTCTGACCTCTGGGGGATCTGAGAGAAAACCATCAGTCCTACAACAGACTGTGGTGGCAAGGTTCTTCACTGAAAGCTGACTGACCTTGCTTCCTGTCTCCTCCTCACCTACCAATATTCTAATATCTTAGATATAAGCTCCTGTGTGGACTCTGGAGGCAGAGCTTTGATTCGGAGCTTCCCATTTGGAGCTGGGACTCTGATGTTAATTGTTAATTGGCTCTCTGTAAGTCTTGCAGCATACATAAATAAACCTGTTTGAGTGATTTCATCTAACAGTGCCTGGAAATTGATTTTCTTCCACAACAAGACACACTGGGAGAAAGGAGACCAAAAAAACAATGTTTGGATGTATAAACTGGAAAAGAAATTCAAATACTGTGGGAGTAAACAAGGCTGGAAAATCTTTTTGAAAGCATGGACAGCTGAAACGTTAGAACTGCAGAGATTTCACTGGATCGAACCACAGGCTTGAAGAAATCTCAGCATTTGGCGTCCAACAAAACCTCATGAGTCACATGTTTCATCAGGATCCTAAAGATTCACGTTCCTGTTAGGAAAATTTATGAAAAACCATTAAAAGATTAAAAAGTTCAGTCCTTTTTAACTGATGAAGTTTTTTAAAATGGTTTACTCACTGTGAGGATTCAGCTTCCTCTGGTATTTTCATGCTGACAGAAACAAGTTTGAGTTTAGATGACATCAACACAAAAAGACAAACAGGAAAATGATGGAAGTGCTTTTTTATTTTACCATTTTTTTTCTTGACATAGCATAAAACCAGGACCAGGACCAGGACTACAATGAAAAGGGCTAAAATCACTCCGATTATGATCCCTACACCTGGATTCCCTGAAGTAAAGAAGTCAGTAACTGCAGGGTTCTTAGAAGCCTTTTTGTTCGATGTTTATCCTTTTAGTAGGTGTAAGAATTTAACTTGTTACCTGGACTTATTCTCAGGAAGATGTCAGTTTTTATCGTCTCCTCCTTGTTTCTGGCTTCACACGTGTAAACTCCCTCCTGCTGTGGAGTTAAATCCTTTAACGTGAGGCTGCCGGACTCTGAAACCTCCTCCACGTGTTTCCTCCACTCCTCTGACACTCTGGAGGAGGTTTCACCCTCAGTCTTTGTCAGGATGATCTGACTGTGGTTGAACCTCCAGGTGAAGCTTGAGACAGGAACGTCTGAGCAGCAGGGGATTGAGGTTTTATATTTGGACCCTTCGACTGAAGCTGAAATGATAAAACATGAAAACAAAAGTAAATATTTGTTTATGGTCCTTGAGGGCCTCCATCCTGCAGGTTTTACTTGTTCCTCTGCTCCAACACACCTGATCTGAATCAATGGGTGATTATCAGGCTTCTGCAGAACATGAAGAGGTGATTTAACCTCTGAATCAGGTGTGTTGGAGCAGAGAAACAAGGAAAACCTGCAGGATGGTGGCCCTGAGGACCAGGATTGGACACCCCTGGTTTATATGTTTGAAACTTTTCTGCACATTAAAACAGATCCAGGATCAGCTGTTAGTCTGTCATGGTATTGAGAGTTTTGGTGTGTTTGATTTTGTTTGTTTGGTTTTTATTTCTTAGCCTTCCAATATCACAGCATGCCAGCTATTAGCATCAATAATGATGGACGAAGTGTCTCAGTTTCCTCCCGTTGCTTTTGAAGCCACAATCCCAGATTTTTGGGATGCTGGCATGTAGTATTTTTGGACTCAGATCCACCTTTTCTGTCGTCTCTCTAATGATGGTGCCAACAAACAAAAAAGTTGAATTATAAACTGAAACGACCAGCAGGGGGCGATGCTAGAGAGGGAAGTGTTCCCATTTACACTCAAAAAGCTGCATTTGAATTAAAACCAAAACTCTTCATGGATGGAGGATTACACTAACATTTGAGCTAAATCTTTTAAAGATTTTGCAAACAAACTTTACACTTTTTATATATTTTTGTCTCCTTTTACCTCTCAGCTTTAGGAGTTATGCTTTCCTCTGAAATCCTCCTGCAGTGCAGAATCTGCACCTAAACTCTCATTGACTTCCATTGTTTTAGCTCAGAAGTTTTCTTTCAAAACAGGAAGTAAAGGCTCGTTTTAACTTGTCATATCGCCTACAAAAAAACCCATTTGGAGATATAAAAATGTGTGACAACAAGCTGCTTCTGCAACTTAAATTCAGGATTTTTTTTTCCAGTTTTCACTCAGTGTTTGAGGAGAACCGTAGATGTTTTTGATCGTAATATTTCTATTTGTGACTTTTGCTTTAAAACCTGTTTTCATCTTTGTCTGTTGTGAGATTTAATGTGACAGCACAGCACATTTTCTCATCTTATATGTGACATTTGTGAAAAGGTGCATCTGAGTTTCTATCATTACTTCCTGTTTGCTGCTTACTTGGTTTATTTAAAGTCGCTCTCCTCTGGTTCCTCTGGTTCCTCTGGGTTCTGACGGTGCAGCTGTAGCTCAGATCAGGATCTCTGTCTGAAACCATCAGAGAGCTGCTGATGCTGTAAAGCTGCTCT
>NC_051450.1:22384198-22405964 GCF_001649575.2 Kryptolebias marmoratus | reverse complement strand
GGTGATCCTGTTTCCTTCCTGAGAGATGCTGACCTCACTGACTGGAGCTGCAAACAAAAACATGCAACTTTATCAGGAGCTGCAGCAGAAAAACAGCCAGACAACAAAATTTAAAGACATCCTACCTTCTATTTTAAGGTTAATAAATGATTCTTTATTTCCTCCAATGGTGCTGGTGTAACACTGGTATCTTCCTTCATCCTGAACCTTCACTCCTCTCAGCAGCAGGGAGGCGTTTCCTCTGGAGATCTGATCCTTGAACAGAGACGTTCTGCCTTTGAACCTTTGGTCCTGGTTTCCCAGCTGGTCTTGGTTAAAATAGAATGAGTGGACCAGAAACTCTTGTGTTGAATAAATGTAGTGGATGACTATTTCATCTCCACCATGGAAACTACACGGCAGGAGGCAGCTCTCCTTGTAAACACAGGACACCTCAGTTTCTGCAAGATCAAGTAAAGACTGTTAGTCAGTGGTGTTTACAATAAAAATGTTAAAATAACTAATAAACAGAATTTTAAAATATTGTATCGTATTTTGTGAAATTTACAACAAAACTGGTGCCAAACAGTTTTAAGAAAACCCCAGAGTCTTTCCAAAGGGCTAACTTTTCACAGCCCCGATCATTGAATGTCATTTTGTGGTACAGAATGATTGACAGCTGTCTTGTCCCGCCCCCTTGGTTTGCTGCTCATTTAAGCTAATTTAGTTCAGCCCAGGGTCAGCCCAAGGCCTCAAACTTCAGCCAATGATGGTGGAAGGACAATAATGAGCCTCGAGTGTACGTGGATGTGGTTTGATGAGTCAGTACAATGACGAGAAAGATAAACGTAAGCAGTCCCAAAAAATAAAATAATAAATTCCAGTCTTTCCAAAGAACTGATTTCATTTCTCACTTATTTTCCTTCATGTCTTTTTGGGAAAAAACTGGGAGTGAAGAGGTTGGCGGCAGATAGACCCCAACCTATCCAAAAAAGGAAAAGTTTTTCTGTTTCTGGTTTCAGTGAAAGGACCGTCTAACAGCGAGTGCAGCTAACAAATCTTTAACGAGGTGGTTATTAACCTTTTTACATCCCAGAAAAGTTAGATTTTATTTTATCAGGGTGATCAGTAATTGTGTTAAAGAGTGTGGTGCAGTGTTATTAAAGCTGTTTGACTGGAAAAAAATAATCTAAAATAATAATAGTTGAAACTCTCATGCAGGAGAAACAGCTGACAGAGGCTCTGTGGGAGTTTGGTTTGTTTTAAGGTTGTCTTTGTGATGAAAAAGGACATAATGTCAGTTTATAGCAGTTTCTTTGTTTCAGATTGGATGCTTCTGTTGTTGGAATCCAAACTGCAGCGTTTTGTTATATATCTGTTAGTCCGCCCTACAAATATCACCTCCAGCTGCCACTGCTGTTCGTACAAACTACATTTTAGTTTCTGTTTAGGAGCCAGAACTACAAATACTGAGATCTTTTAGGCCTTTACTGATAACTACACTCATCAGAACCTGGTTTGAATTTAAAACAGATCAGCAAACTTGGAATAACAGTTTAAACTGCTTCAGTCTGGGCTGGTTACAGTCATGAAGCTTAAAAAAAAGAGGATTTCTGACGAAGTTTAGAAGCTAAATGGATCCACGTGCTTCCATAGGAACATCTCGTGTCTGAAATGTTTGGTGAAGAAACTCATCAAGCTTCAGCTGAGGACCAACACGAGAGAATCCTGTAGCTGCAGAGCAGAAAACATCACTCACCTGATGCAGAAGAAGTCAAAATGTAAAGAAATGTGATTATTAATAAAATCCTGATTCTGCTGAGCCTCGTCATGTTCCCGACTCACTTCCTTAAGAAACCCCGCTGATACCGCAGGAATTTAGAGACATGTTTGAATCTGCCCAGAGGAATAAAATCAAAACAAAAAAAAATTAAAGCTGCAGAACAGAAAAGGCCTTAACTTTAACCCACCTGATATTTAAACTCAACCGGTCTGAGTTTGTGACGTTTGGGATGAAGATCTGAAGCTAAACTGACAGTCGGTTAAAGATCAGATGGTCGTTTTGTCCTCGTAGCTGTCGTACATCAATCCTTCTTTTTATTCACCAGAAATAAGTTTTCTCAGAGTTTTTCTCTCCTGCAGTTAAAAATAAATCAAACCTTTCATGTAAACCATATTTTACAGATTACTTTCACTGCTACCGTTAACTATTAACCTAGTTTTTAACAAACAGACCTAAAACTGACTGAATAAATGTGTTTACTGTTGAACTAATAAAGCCCAAATACATAAACTCACAATTATTGTTAATAATACAAATCTTCATGTTTTTTTTAACATGAGCAGAAAGAACGAACTATAGATTTGTTGCAAAGTTTTTTATAAAACCAACAAATTCCAAACATTAAAAAATCAAAATGTTTGTTTTTGAAGTTATTAAAGCAACAGAAAACATTTAGGTTTGTTTGTTACAGAGATTTATTCTTCTTCTGGTAATCTTTCCCAAACAGAATCTTTCCTTGCTGGGAGCCACACCGCAGTCTCTCAGACGGTCTCATGCAGCCGTTTCCTGGCAGCTCTGGAGTTTCACCGGTTCTGGACTCGGACTTAGTGGATCCAAAATGAGTCGTCTGAGTTCAGGTCTGTGAGGTTCACAGGTCCTAAAAACTAAATCTGTAGATAAGAGTCCGTCTGAAAGCATCAGGAGATAAGATCTGTCTCCTCCAGGATCAGGTAAAGGGTCGTTTTTGACCCGAAACACATCATTTCACAGGGATCGAACACAACAGAAGGGTTGATGCTCGACACTTTCAACATTTGAATTTTAACATTTGAACTAAGTAAGTAAGTAAGTAAAAAATTATTTGTATAGCACATTTCAGCAGCAAGGCATTCAAAGTGCTTTACATAATAAAAACATCAGTAGAATTACACTACAATCATCCAAAACATAAAATCATAAAAATCATGGAGCAGATACATTTGATAATCATAAGGAGATGATCAATATGTAATAAGATATTTTGTTCAGAGCAGCTTTTCACCTGACTACTAATCAAAGGCAGCTCTAAACAGGTGAGTTTTCAACCTTAATTTAAAGGAATTTAGTGTTTCGGCTGTTTTGCAGTTTTCCGGGAGTTTGTTACAGATTGATGGTGCATAGAAACTGAAAGCTGCTTCTCCATGTTTGGTTCTGGTTCTGGGAATACAAAGTAGACCAGAACCAGAAGACCTGAGTGTTCTGGAGCGTTGATACGACGATAATAAGTCTTTAATCTGTTCAGTGATTTATAAACTAATAAAAGTATTTTAAAGTCTATTCTCTGAGCTACAGGGAGCCAGTGTAGGGACTTTAAAACCGGGGGGATGTGCTCTATTTTTCTGGTCTTAGTGAGAACACGAGCAGCTGCTGCAGCCGTCTGATTGAGTTTTTTGGCAGACCTGTGAAGACGCTGTTGCAGTAATCGAGTCAACTAAAGATGAAAGCGTGCATCATTTACTCTAGGTCTTGTTGTGACATTAGTCCTTTAATTCTGGAGATGTTCTTCAGGTGGTAGAAAGTTTGTAACTGTTTTTATGTCCCTTAAGGTTCAGGTCTGAGTCCATCACTACACCCAGGTTTCAGGCCTGATCATTAGTTTTTAGCTGTAACAACTGAAGCTGCGCGCTGACTCTTCATCATTCCTCTTTAGGTCCAAAGATAATAACTTCAGTCTTGTTTCTGTTCAGCTGGAGAAAGTTTTAGCACATCCACGCTTTGATTTGTTTTAAGCATCTGTTCAGTGCTAGGATAGGTTCAGAGTCACCTGGTGACATCGTAACTAAAAGTCTTCCCTTCCATCTCCTGTCAGGTGATTTTCTGTCAATGAACAAACTGCAGAAGTTTCTTCATCACCTTCTTTAATACGTTTCACTCATCTGTTCACAAAAGACCAACAGAAATACAGATTGAATCCATTTTGTACAGCATAAAACGCAAAGTAAACTGAAGTAATTGTAAAAGAGATGCAGGAAAGTAATTTAAATGCTGATGAAGTTGGTCGTTTTACCTTCTTTTCCTTTCACAGTATAAAACCAGTAAAACTAGAGCCACAGCAACCAGAGAGACCAGAATCACAGCGACTAAGATGCTTCTAACGCTGGATGGTTTTTCTGAAATAGAAAAGGGGAATCAGTTAACTGAAGCGGTATTTATGGGGTATTTGATCCTGTTGTTGTAACATATTACCTTGGTTTACTCTCAGGAGGATGTGAGTGATCCTGGTCTCCTCTGCATCGCTGGCTTCACACGTGTAAACTCCCTCCTGATCTGAGGTTAAATCCTTTAACGTGAGGCTGCCGGACTCTGAAACCTCCTTCACGTGTTTCCTCCACGCCTCTGAAACTGTGACGTCGTTCCTCATCTGCTTCAGGATCAGCTGACTGTGGTTGAAGGTCCAGATGAGGTCCGTTACAGAAATGTTTGACACATCACAGTGGATTGTTTGAGAGTGGTCACCAGCGGATGCAGCTGAAAAAACACAAAAGCCAAAATGTTCAAAAGTCCCGATCCAGCTCTCATTTCTTTCTATTTTGCTTCCAAGGAATCGGACTTCTTATGGTCCTTGGGGGCTCTTCCAGAAAGGATGTTTCCATGCTGATGTTACCATCAGTTCTGCGTCAGGCGGACAGTGAAACATCCTGAGACTGCTCATGTGTGGGCGTCTCGGCAAAAACAATTTAGCTTCAAAGCACGGCCTTGAAACAGGGATGTTACTTAACTCGGCAGAGACCGAGTTTCATGTTTTGATGCTTGGTGGATATTATTGGTTCTGTAGAAACCATAGAGCAACCCAGATGGTCAAAAAAGATGTCAATCAAAAGGGGAGAGCGTGCACAGCCATTTATAGGAAGATCTACACGGCTTTTAATTCAAAATAAAGCGTGATGGCCCGCAGACAGGCCATTGGCTGTTTAACAGGTTTAAACACTGAAAAAATCAACTCTGCATGAACTTAATGTTGAGTAAATCTCAAGAAAATACTTTTACACTTATAAAATGTTTATAATAAACATGTTTTGGTCTTTCTACATTTTGGTCTGTTGCTAAAACATCTCATGAACCGCTGGGAAGATTTCAATGAAACTTGCAGGAGTGAGAACCTGGTACATCTACATCTGATTTCCTTTAAGATCTGCACCAATTCAGCCATCTGACCTTAGGAAACCAAAAAAATGACTATACTTGAGTCAGTGTTACAGATGTTGAGCTTAAATATGGAGTAAAGTCTTCAACATTTCATGCTTCAAACGCTGCTTTCTTTCTGAATCCAATTCAAAATGGATGCCACAAAAATGGCTATAACTCAATCGGTTTTACAAATCTTAAACTGCAGTCTGGTGTGGTTGTAGGTGGGAGTCCTTCCCAACACATATCATGAGTGTGACATCTCCCGATATCACATGAAGTCATGATTTACCAGATTTTCAAGGTTTGACCAAAGCAGCTGTATTTCCACTGATGGTTCAATTTTGCTTTGTTATTTTGACATTCTGGCGGGCGATATGCATTCCTTCAAGGGATTTCAGGCCTTAAATTACACTCCATTATGTCGTAGAAACGTCTGATAAAAAGATGTAAAAGTGTTGAAGCAGCAGCCATGTTGGAAACCAGTACGTTCTCACAGGTTTTGGTTGCGGGTGCAGAAACAATACTTACTCTGCTGCTTCACAACCGCTGTCTTCTGGTTCCTCTGGGTTCTGACGGTGCAGCTGTAGCTCAGATCAGGATCTCTGTCTGAAACCATCAGAGAGCTGCTGATGCTGTAAAGCTGCTCTTCAGTCTGCTGGACTCTGGTTCTGTCCTGGAGCTCCATGTTGGATGGAGGGCTGGTGGACCAGGTGAGTTCAGGTTCAGGGTAGATCCCCTCTGAGCTGCAGGTGATCCTGTTTCCTTCCTGAGAGATGCTGACCTCACTGACTGGAGCTGCAAAATTATTAAAAACACAAATAAAATGTGTGTTTTATTATTCTTATTACAGTTCATAACATGTCTTAAGTTAAAAAAACTAATCAAGACTGCAGGAATACAATTTGTTGATTAATGCAATTTTTCTTAAAGTTTAGACACGATGCAATCATTCAGATTAGGTCAATTCAACAATTAGCAGCTTCTTTAAACCCTGTGTTTAAGTCAGGGTTTGGGACATTTAATTGTAACAGAACTGAGAATTCTCAACTTCAGGCCATGTTAGCTGCTTTAATTTTTACAGGGCCTTAACCTTTGTTATGGGAGTGTGTTTTAAAGTACAACCTGCAGAAAAAATAAGAAATAAATGATCAGAGTTGACAGACAATGCTAGCAACAAACAAGTTGTGAACATTTTGCAGAGCAGCTGCAAAACAAATATGTTTGCAGTAAGATTCATTTTCATGTCTCACTGACAGCAAAACATGGTAGAAATACACAATACAGCCCAGTACTTATGAGGTACATACATGGTACTTACAAGGTCCAGATCTGTTACATACCAGGTACGTGCCTAGTACTTATGGGGTATATACTGGACAGCTATCAGGTGCATATTTGTACTTACAGGGTACCTGTAAAGACCGGTCTGTAGTATAAAGTGACTTGTTATTCTGTAAATATTTCTGTTTGTACCATATGGAAACTTTACAGGTACCCTCATAAATACCCTGTAAGACTTACACGATACCTTATGGGGTACAAATAAGTACTCTATAAGTACTCCATAAATGCCCTGTAAGATTCCCTAAAATGTACCCTATAGGTACCCACACATACTCTGTAAGACTTACATGGTAGCTTATAGGATACTTATAAGTACCCCGTAAAGTACCGCATAAGTATCCTAACAGTATCCTATAGGTACCTTCTAAGTACCCTGTAAGTATCCCTTTTAAGTGCCCAGTAGATACTCTATTAGTACCCTGTAAGTACCAGGTACATACATTGTAAGTCCTGGGTTGTTTTAAGTGTTGCTACCAGAAACACTATAAAACACAGACTTTGTTTAGTTTTTACGTATTTCTGGTGATGTGGTGATTGTCTCTCATACCATAAACTCTGAGGTAGATAATCGACCGCTTCATTCCTGTGGTGCTACTGACTGTGCACTCATACGCTCCCTCATCCTCAATCTTCACCCGTCTCAGCAGCAGGGAGGTGTTTCCTCTGGAGATCTGATCCTTGAACAGTGATGTTCTGTTTCTGAAGCGTTCGTCCTGGGCTTTCAGATCATCTTTGTTGTCATAAAAGAAGTGGACACAAAGGGATTTTCCTAAGTACAAATATTTGATGATTACTTCATCTCCTCCTAGGAAAGTACACGGCAGGACGCAGTTCTCCGTGTAAACACAGGACACATTGGTTTCTGAAAGATCAAATAAAGACTTTATTAGTAAAGAACTGACCGTTTCTGTCTCTAAGACAACAGAACATTAACTACACCTGGTTTGAATTTAAAGCAGGTCAGGAAACCTGTGACAATAGTTATTTTCCACAGGAATAAGAGATGCCATTTCCAGCTCTTGATTAACGATGTTTTAAAAAAACAAGGATTTTAAAAGAAACACACAAGTTAAATGTCTCAACAGTCTTTCGTAACAACACAGACCACCCCCATGCCTGAAACAGCAGTAACCAGAAACACATGAGGCTTTAAAGGAGGTTACAAAAAGAACAGAATCCAAGCGACCCCTGAAAACATCACTCACCTGAAGCAGAAACAGTCAAAATGCTAAGAAATGTTACGATAACTAAAATCATGATGCACTTGAGCCTGAGTTGAATCCTTTCCGTCCTTGAAGCTACACTTTTATGACAACACTGACTGAATTTTTCCAGGAATGCGGGGAACATGCTGAACGCCGCCTCAGAGGAATAAAATCCAGACCAGCATTAAAGCTGCAGAGCACAGAGATTGTTTCCTCCTAACTGAGCAGTAATCCCTGCAGCTGAAACCAGATGTTTCCACCCTCTCTCATTACTCAGGCGTTTAGCAAATATTTCAGGAATCCTAACTGACCCACAGCAGGAAAGGTTTAGTTCGGTTTGATGTCAGACAGTGACACAGAGCGTGGAAACCTCTGTTTCAACTGTATTTGTTCACTTCACTTATAATTTGTGCTATGAAACAGTTAAAAGGTGTTAAAACAGTTATGAGATATGCTCAACTAAGACAGACTGATGTAATTTCACATGGGCCTGGTGGAATTTGACAAAGTACAGTAAGTTTTGGGGTTCATAGGTGTGAGGGTACAGAAGCAGCTGTTAGAAAACAGAGCAGTTGTTTATTGTTTTTTTACACACTACACATGACAAACCGAACCAGTTGGGTGGTTTGTATGAGAATGTCAGCAGTCGTGTGACCAAATCTCTCCTCGGCACAGCGGTTCAATATGCATCATGAGCCCCCGTGCATGTGTCGGAGCCTCAGGTGTCAGAGGACCATCACTAACGCTGTCTTGTTGCTTGAATTTTACGACAGGAAACAGATTTTCTCGCAACAGAGTCATTGTGGGTGTCTCAAACTCAACTCGATTTTCTCGCAGTTACCCCCAACCCGTCACAAGAAGACTAGAGTTGGATTTTGACAGCTGCATGGTAGCTCTGCTCAGGTAGAAAATAGATCCAAGTCTAAAACACACACTGAAGGTAAATAATAATTATTTAAAAACTGGTCCAAGTCTGCCTACTTTCTGTTTCAGCGTGCACTCCAGTGGATTAAATCATAATTGTGGGTTGCAGCTGTGGGAACAAAGTGATTCGAGCTGGATTCAAACATCACGTCCACAGCCTAGAGTACAGTTTTTACAAGCCGTGCACATGAAAAAAGGCCACGATTTTCAAAAACTAGTCATGCAAAATGCAGCCATACAGCTCGCTTGTTGCAAACATTTAGAATTCAGTGAAGCTGCAGCTGAAGATTTGCCCACTTCCTCACAGTTTTGTTTGTAACACTTGCAGCTGAGTGAAAGGCCTTCATGGATCCCAGACTGACTTGGTCTTCAGTGTAACTAACCATCGGATGCTAAATTTACCCACTGAGAAGGGTAATGAAACAGCGTTTGAACGGTTGTGATGAAGTTGTTTCCTCTTTGGACTTGGCCTCACTCAGACTAGCCATTAGCCCATCGCCATGAGGGAAACCTTGCCTGTTATTTCAAACTGAACAATTTGAACTGCAGGGAAGATACTGATTACCAATAACAGCTCTACAGAACACGAGTTAAAAAAAACCCAAAAAACTGTGCTATCCCTGTAATGCTGTGGCAGTAATGTTGAAAAACGTTACAAGTTAAAGGTCCTGGCAAAACCCAGACCACCGGAGATTTGATTTAAAGATTGTTGGACACAAGCAGCACCTCAAACCTGAAGGAGCTGCAGATGGTCATGAAGACATGATGAAAAATCCAGTGGTTAGATGGACCAAAACCATGGAGATTTGATGTTGGCACTGCTGCAGAAGGTGGCGACGCAGCGTTTTGGACTAATGAAACCCACAAACAACGTACCACCTCTGGAACATGTTGGTTTTTCCCGTTAACCCTTTTCTTACAGCTCCTGAGTGGCAGGAGAACTGCCCTCAGCTGTCAGGAAGGACAGATGCTGCACATCAGGCTGAGCCAGTCCAGACCTCAGCGCTGGAATGTTGTATACATCATGATATCTCAACTTTTGTATCCTCCTCGCAGTCCTCGTGTCACCAACTCACCATCTGTGTGCCGGGTCCAGAGCTTCATCGCCTCAAAACTTGTAAATAAACTCAAGTTACTGTCGGCTCAGGTCTACTCTTCTACGTCCGACCTGCCACTCCCACGTCACCCGGAGTCATCATCTCGGTCCGGTCTGGAATCCCCGCCCTGCTCTTTCTGGATCCTACAAGAAAAAAGCATCTCCATAAGATAAAGAGTTTATAACTAAACTGTAACTTCAAATCTGAAGCTCATTCACTTACCCAGCCTCCACAGCTCTGTTGATCCCTTCCTGCTCCTCCTTGTAAATAAATCCCTTACCTGAGTCTCTCTGCTTCCAGTACGCCAAACACGAGGTTACAAATACTATCAAAATGACAATTTTATTATACAAGCACAAAAACAAAGCATTTTTCTCTGAAATAGTCAGAGAAAAAAAGAGGTTTGATACATGAAGGTTTTTACAGCCAACTTATAAAAACTCAAAAATGGTACGTCAAACAATCAAAATTCTTTTTAAGCCTTTAAAGCTACAGCAGTGAATATTGAGCCCCAAATGCAGCATAACAAACAACAAGTTCCTCCTCTAAAAACTAAAAACAGCTTTATGTTTCGCTCCAGTGCAGAGGTTCCGTTTGTCCATCCCTCAGACTGAAGTCTCAGCAGAGTTCAGGATTTCACAAGAGCCGTCAGACTGTTCTTCACTGGTCAGATGAGTCGTTGTTTGCTGATCAGGCTGTTTGTTTACCTGTTAACGAATAATTAAAGTGTTACATGTCACCTTCATCTGAGCTTAAAGCATCTATAAAGCTGCAGCAGAGACTGTCTCACTCTGAGGTTTCCTCTTCGGTGTTCCTGTTGATAAAGATCTGAGTTAAAACAGAAAAAAGAGACAACCACACATTAAACATTTGAAAGTAAAAACAGAACTTTTTACTTTTTGTTTCTTCCTGTAGAGCAGAATAAACCCAGCTGTTGCTGCTGCAGTCAGAACAAAAACCACTGTCCATCTGATGAGTTCAGGAATGACCGAATTCTCTGAAACAGAAAAGTCAGGTAGTTTAAGAGTCCACAGATGTCTTGGACAGGTACAGTGAACTGACATCTGCCACAGGTGCTAACAGCCACGACAGAAAAGAGGCAAAGAAAGAAACGATTTAAACACTCCACATTAAAACATGGTTGGTTCAGAACATGCAGAAGCTTGAAGACCTTCCTGTTTTCTTCAGACCAGCTGTGTGGAAGAGCTCCTCGGTTCTGCTGATCACAGCTGCTGAAGAGGCCAGCGGGGCATGTATGGCAAGCAGTTGGATCATATAAGTAACATTTTGAAAACTGTTATTTATTCATTATCACTAATTTAAAGCCTTATTTTCTCACACTATCACTCTGCTAGCTGAGAAGTTTGAATGTTGCTTTTCTGTGACTGGTGTAAACTGTGTGTTTTACTCTGAAGTTTGAATACGTAAAGGTTAACATGGAAATAACACAAATCAATTTTTTTTTTTTAGTGTTGCTTACTTGGTTTATAGGTATAAATAGCTGTCTTCTGGTTCCTCTGGGTTCTGACGGTGCAGCTGTAGCTCAGATCAGGATCTCTGTCTGAAACCATCAGAGAGCTGCTGATGCTGTAAAGCTGCTCTTCAGTCTGCTGGACTCTGGTTCTGTTCTGGAGCTCCATGTTGGATGGAGGGCTGGTGGACCAGGTGAGTTCAGGTTCAGGGTAGATCCCCTCTGAGCTGCAGGTGATCCTGTTTCCTTCCTGAGAGATGCTGACCTCACTGACTGGAGCTGCAAACAAAAACATGCAACTTTATCAGGAGCTGCAGCAGAAAAACAACCAGAGTAGAAAAAACAAAGACATCCTACCTTCTGTTTTAAGGTTTATAAATGATTCTTTATTTCCTCCAGTGGTGCTGGTGTAACACTTATATCTTCCCTCATCCTGAACCTTCACTCCTCTCAGCAGCAGGGAGGCGTTTCCTCTGGAGATCTGATCCTTGAACAGAGACGTTCTGCCTCTGAAGAGCTGATCCCGATACCCCTGCTGGTCTTGGTTAAAATAGTAGGAATGAATATAAGTGTCTTCTGCTGGCATATAAATCCAGTGGATAAGTGGCAACGTGCCAACCTGGAAGTGACAGGGTAAAAGGCAGCTGCTGCTGAAAACACAGGTCACCTCAGGGTCTGCAACACGAAACAAAAACCTGTCAGAGTTTAAACAAATTAACAAATGAAAACAAAAAATGTTTTATAATGGTGGCACTCGAACAGCTCCTTAGGAGCACAGTATATACTGTAGTATATGTATACTGTAGTATATATACGTTTATATCTGTAATAATCAGCCTTCTACACTGACTGACAAACATTTTATTAGATTTTTTTCACTGAGAATGGAAGAGAGTAGTGCAATCTGTTTGTTCAAAACTTCAACTGTGTTGTTTAGTAAAACAAGGCAGTATAAAATAAATTACAACATAACCTCATTTTATACACATTTCAATAAAATTCAACTGAAAATGCAGAAAATATTTCCCTCACCTCCTTTGGAAAGAGTCCACTGAGAGCTCAGGAAAACCAGAAACATCGAACACTTGACTGCAGCCATCGTGCTGTTAGTTCTCATGAATCTGCTGCTGCAGAGAAACAAACCATCAGATTACAAAAAAAACACTGAGCTAAACACAGATGTAACAAATTTGGAAGCGATCAGTTATGTGGTAAAACCGACACTTTTAGAAAAGGAGATAAGGCAGCCGGACATCTGTGGTTTCTGGGTCAAACGTTATCATTTCCACAGAAACTGCAGCTCTTTCTGTTCCCATCGAACAGCGGAGACAAAATGTTGGTGCAATAATATGCAGTAAAACTTTGTGATCAACTAAAATTCCTTGAAGGAATGCATATCAGTTAGAGCTCAGAGTGTGTCAGGGATGACTCTCAGCTACTACCACAGCCAATTGTAGCTCAGTATCTGTAAAACTGACTGAGATGTGGCCAAGTCAGCAGCTGTGGCAGCCATTTTTACTCCTAAATGAAATCAGTTGTAGATGAACCAATGATTCCTTTCATTAAAATCCATCGGGTGGACAAACAGACCAACACACAAGCACACAAACAGGTAAATACATGATCGCCTGCCTTTCTCAGCAGCGGGTGATAAGAATCACACAGAACTGCTTGACTTTTTTATTATGTTCTGTCTGTGCACAAGATTATTCAAAAAGTTATGAACGGATTTTCAGGAAACGTCAAAAACGGTTCAAGGAACAAGGGGTTAGATTCAGGTGGTGATCGGGTCAAAGGTCAAGGTCAAAGGTCAAGGTCAAAGGTCACAGATCAGCCCAGGCTCTAACTCTGCAGCTGACACAAATCTGCGTGGACACGTTTACTTGTAGTTGAGTAAAATTACATCAGAATATCTGAACTTTGGTACATTATTTTAGTTCTCTGCTTCCTGAAGAAGTCTTATTGTTACACCTGCTGGGCAGAACCTTCTAATTTTGTGTTACATCAACATGAAAGAATAAAAGTAATTACAAAAAAACCCAAAACTGTTTTTATATGAATTTAATCCATTTTATTACAGCATTGTAGAAAAGCGTATAAAAATAAGTATATTAATAATGAAAAACAGCTATAAACAGTATTTCAGAATAAGATAGTTAAAACAAGCAGCACTTATTTCACTCATTCATTAAAATAAAAAACGGCTCCAAAACTTTAAAACGGAAGGTTTTCTTTTAAAAGATGAAAGTTCCTTCTTATTTATGTGGATCCCAACCTTCTTCTGGTCTTTTCTGGCTCCACCTATTAAAACATTTAAAGTAAAGTCCGTTCTGTTCTGAGAAAATGCAGAACCGAACATGTTGGAGTTCATTTTAGTCCTTCTCTCTTTATTCAGTCACAACAACGACAGCGTCCTGAGCTGGACTCTGGAGGTCCAAAGAGTCCTGAAGAAGTTCTGATTCAAACCAGGACCTGCAACAAAATTCAGCATCAGACAAAATAAAAAAAAAAGATAACTCCTGCAGACGTAATACCTCAAATGATATTCTGCTTTATCTACATTATGGTTAATTTAATGTTTTCCTCATGATAGATGAAATATTTTTGTTTTTCTTTAGTTTATATGTTTAGAAAAACAGTTTGATGTTTTTTTTTTCTCCAGAAAATAACTGTAAAGTTTACTTAGATTCATGACCAAAAGCTGATTTTAATATTTTAGTTAAAATTTGCTATTTAAAGTGTTAACAGCATAAGTTTTACTTACTGCTAGCAAGCGGCTTCATTTGTTTGTTTGTTGTTTCCTGAGCAAATAGAGAAATGTTTGAATAAAAAAAAAAAAAATTAACAAAAAGAACATTTAGTTTTTAAGTAATGGAGTATAGGGCTTCTCAGAAAAAAAATATTTTTTTATTATAAGACTGAAGTGGACACTTTATTCCTCTTGATTAAATCTCAACATATTTACTCTTTATTATCAAATTAAACATATATATTTCCTTCAGAGTGGCCCTGATAAACCTTCGTATAAAGCGGAGGTTATTTTACCTTTTATCTTTTTGTTGTACAGCACCCAGCATAAAACAAGCACAACTGCAGCCGCCGCTCCTCCTGCTGCCTCCTGACCGCCGAGCAACACCTCTGCAAGATTTAATGACATTACTGCATTTTTAAAGACAAAAAGACAGGAGACAGAACAGGAAGTGTCAGAGCTGAAGATGCTGAGGTTCTCCTCAGGAGGGACGAGGATGGACAGGATTAGGAATGAGGACATCGGAGGTCCAGCACAGGTTGGAGGACTGGGAGATAAAGTTAGAGAGGTTTGGACATGTCCAGAGGAGGGACAGTGGGGATATTGGTAGAGGATAGACATGCAGCTGCCAGGAAAAGGACAAATAGGGGACATGAGTGGCTGTGGCTCAGTGGTTCAATTAGTCCTTCTCCAATAAGATTAATAAGATTTCTGTTGCCCTCTAGAGCAGGGGTGTCCAATCCTGGTCCTCAGGGCCACCATCCTACAGGTTTTACTTGTTCCTCTGCTCCAACACACCTGATTCGTGGTTAAATCACCTCTTCATGTTCTGCAGAAGCCTGTTAATCACCCATTGATTCAAATCAGGTGTGTTGGAGCAGAGGAACAAGTAAAACCTGCAGGATGGAGACCCTCCAGGACCATAAACAAATATTTACTTGCACAGTTATTGAGAACTGAGGAGACCATCTGCTGAAGACAGTGGCACTCTCTTCATCATGTGATGGTTTTCTATAGGTTCTCCAGTTTCCTCCCACAATCCAAAAACATGCATGTTTGATTAACTGGAGACTCTAAGTTGACGTCAGGTGCGAACGTGCATGGTTGTTTGTCTCTGTATGACTCTGTGATGGACCGATGACCCACCTGCCACCTGCTGGAAATAAGATCTGCCCGATTTCTACCTAAATCGATCCTCTCAGCTCCCAGGTGCTCACCTGTTTTTTTAAAAGTTGTGGTCTTCTTGTTTTTGCAGGCTCTGACGGTGCAGATGTAGATCAGATTAGCGTAATCGTCTGAAGCTGTCAGAGAGCTGCTGATGTTATAAAGCTTCTGCTCATTCTGCAGGACTGTGGTTTGGTTCTGTAGAGTCGTGTTGATGGGAGGGCTGGTGGACCAGGTGAGCTCAGGTTTAGGGTAGATCCCCTCTGAGCTGCAGGTGATCCTGTTTCCTACCTGATCGATGTTCACGTTAGTGACTGGAGCTGCAAAAAGAAAGAAAAAGTACAGTTTTAACTTCAATGATGTAACCTTTTTCTGGATCAGTGTGTTGGACGTACCGTCCACGGTGAGGTGGATATATAACTCCTTGTTTCCATGAAGGGTGTTGGTGTAACAACTATACGCTCCCTCGTCTTGAATCTTCACCTCTGTCAGCAGCAGGGAGGCGTTTCCATTGGAGAGCTGATCTCTGAACAGTGACGTCCTGTTTTTAAAGTTCTGGTGCTGTTCCATCAGCTGGTCCTGGTTGTCATTAAAGAAGTGGACACGAAGGTCGTGCTTTTCCTTTTTCACCCACCGGATGAGGTCTTTACTGCTGCTCTTGAAGCTGCACGGTAAGATGCAGCTCTCCATGAAGATACACGACACTTTAACGTCTGAAACTTCAGGAAAACAGAAACACAAACTCAGTTTAAAGGAAAAACAGCAAAAACTAGAGAAATACAAATTCTTGCTAAAATCCTTTATTTTTAAAAGAAATATTTATTTTTTCCCTGAAGTGATTTTAAGGGTTCGTTGTGATGCTCACCCCTTTGTGTAAAAGTGCTTCCCCTCCGCCTGTCACACAGATGGTTTTGTTGGATGGGGTAACCAGCATTGCCTGACACGTTGATGATGAAGCCGATGATGAAGCTGATGATGTTGTAGAGCTGGAGCTCAGACAGCAGCTGGACAGTGATGCTGTAGAAAGACAGAATGATGGACCAGGTGGGTTCACCTTCATCCAAATGAGAGTCGTTGGGAATCCTGTCTTCTTCCTGAGGAATGATGATTGTTTGGACGCGAGCTAAAAAAATGAAACCAAGGAACATTTCAAGCTTATGTTAGGCTAATAAGTAATGCAATTGAAATAGAAACAGCTGAAAACCATTGTAGAGCAGTATTGGTCAGGAGAAGACCATGAATGTGTCCATGTTTTAAAAAGGAGGAACTGGAGAGTGTGAAGGGTCACACATCTCAGTTCACTCCAGGTTAAACTGAGAAGCTCCTGCAGAGCTGCTGAGTGGGGGAGGATAGTTTAACAGTCCTTATCTATGTGTGTTTCTGGAGAAGGCCTATGATTGTGTTCATTTAGGCATTCTTCGGTGGTCCTGCAGGAGTACGGGGTGTTGGGATTGCAGATTAAGGGCTAACTGGTCCCTGTAGAACCAAAGCAAAAGCTGTTTGTGTTCTCGCCACAAAGTTGAGCTCATTCCTGGTGCAGGTTGGACTCTGCCAGGGCTGCACGTTGTCACTGATCCTGTTTGTGGTGTTCATACGGATGTATATAAGTATGGATGGACGGATGATTGGCGTTTTGATGGCTGGATGGAAGACAAATTGATGGATGATGGATGATATATTGAAGGTTGGATGGATGAATGGATGCATAGAAGACAGATGGATGTATGAATGGTTAGATGGATGAGAGATGGATGGATAAATGGCTGGATGGAGATAATTAAGCTCCACCTCTGTACAGACATGTCCCGTAAATGTTTCAACGATTTCATGTCAAAAATCAACAGAAAAATTGCATCAGGAAAACAGGAACCTTGTTTTCTGGTTGTTGCGTTCATCCACTCGATGTCAACATCTGTGTTGCTCTGATTACAGCTCTCCAGACCACGGGACACCTCGGTATCTGAAACAAAAAAGGGTTACTGAGAGACTTGAACAATTCACTTGGGTTTTTGTATTTTCCTATTTCTGCTCGGAAAACTGAACAGAAACTGAGAAAAAGCAGCCAAAGTCCAACCCTGGAGCATCAAGACCAAGATTACAGGAAAGGAATATATGAATTCTTTGAAACCTTAACCTTACTTATAAATCACAATATTTTTATAAAACAAGTTTCAACTGTCTCATGTAAGACCCGACAGATCAGCTTTGCAGGTTGGAACCGTTTCCTCGTTTTTCTAGTTGAACACGTTTATGACCCCCTGTTAGTTACAAGAACTATATTTACTGTTCAGGATTTAGTTTCTTTTTATTGTTTATCTTCACATTTCTGTACTATGGACTACAATCCAGATGAAATTGTTCTTGCGTGTGTTCCTTCGTCTTTCTGTTTCTAATTATTTCACTTCTGTTTTATTAACATAAACTCTCTCACTGGGTGATCTCACTCCTGATCCAAATAAATACAAATAAATAAATTCTCCTAACGCTACACTTATAGAAGCTGTGATCTTTGTGAACAAACAGAACAGGAATGTTATTGTTTAGATTCTCCTACACTTTTAATGAATTTCACACAGAAATCTAAGAAGTATTGTATCTTATGGAAACTATATGAAGCTTTATTTTAATTTCAATCCATCACATTCGTTCATATGTTTAAGTATAGTTATGGCATAATTGACTGTTGGTTCAGTTTTAGCTAAATGACCTTTAAGTAGTTGCAATGATATCAACAAGGCCATTTATTCTGCCACGACTGATGGCATTTCTTCTTGTATTTGGCCACATGGATTTAGTATATAGTGTTAGTATATATGATATACTGTGATGAGCTTGAGACTTGCTCAAAAGATACCTCGCCTGTCGCAAAATGACTGCTGGAGATAAACACCAGCTCCCCATGACTCTGCAGAGCAAAGCAGGTAAGAAACTGATTAGATGGATGGATGGTTGGTACATATAGTTGGATGTGTATATTATTCTCAGAAAAAGGCAAAGGCTAGATCATCGCAGGAGACTGGAGATTGAGTTCAACCATGTGAGCCTTGTGAGTCATCGACACACCAAACCTCCAAGCGTGGCTCGTTGTCAAACTTCATTAAGGCCTCAGAGCAGTACACTGGGTGAAGCAGTCAGGGACACTCGGAGCCATCAGGTCAGTAACCTGGTCCAGACTAGAGACTGAGCAGGGCGGCTCGAATTGAAAGGGCAATCCATTGTCCAACAGGGACTGTGAGACATGATACCCAGGCGACAGGAGCACCCGAGAGACAGATATATGTTCCTCTAGACCAGGTCTCCAACCACCGGTTCATGGTTTAATTGGTAACAGGCCAGACAGAAATAAGAAAAAACGCTCCTCTGGACCAGCAGTTTAGGGGTTGGGATACCACTTGGGGTCATAAAACACCAATCCTTTATGGATCTTGATCAAGTCTATGGACATTAAATAAAATTTAAAAAAGCCTTCACTGTTAAAGAAATAGAAACAGTGATTATAAACGCATAAGCAACAACCCAGGTCTGTAAAGCTTTTATTTTGTGAAAGTTCAGGTACCATTATCTGGAGATAGTGAAGTTTTATTGTCTTCCTGGCTCTCCACCAGGACCAGGACCGACCCCAGCAGAACCAATCAAGAGGACCTCACTCAACCATTTAATCAGTTGTACCAATGGACCCAATGGACCTCCATTCTGACAATTTGTTCTTCTGATTTTTGTTGATTTTAGAGGAGAATTTGGCACTTTTACCAAGAATCACACAACATCAGAAAGCTCTCTGTTCAACATGATGGACCAACAATGAAGCTCAAACCAATCAGTCTTATGTGTTTTGCAATTATTATCTTTTTTTTTGCTAAATAAGAAAACAAACTGAATTTCTTCTCATTCTACTGATGTATATTAGCTAAAACTGGCCAGCAGAATACATTTCTTGTTGTGTCAGGTGAATTAATCATGTCATCAGCAGCGGTGGAGGTGAACGCCACACTTACCTTCTTCACAGAAAGTCAGGAACGTCAGAATCAGCAGAACCACAGCACAGTTGACCCGGCTCATCTTCCTGTCGCCTTCATGTGGCAGATCAGCCTCGGACTAACAGAAAACTTTGGTCCTGATGTCTCCTGCGTCTTTTGTACACGGGCAGGTTGATATGTGTCGTGTTGCGACACGTCTAAATGGAAGCGAGTGAGTAAACGGCTCCTAAACAACAACACAACTGAGTGAACTTCTGTTAACTTTCCTGTTTAACTGAACTGAACGGCTTTTCTAAAACACACACAAACTAAAATCACATCCTAATATCTTTTGTTCTGGGGGAAGCTGTTTGTTTAATTGTTTTTTAACAGTAAACCTTTGTGGTGATTTTCCTTTTAACAGCAGAAATATTTAAACTTGTCCTTCAGTACACCCACTCACTAAACGTCACTCCTTATCACTCCGATCTCTTAAGAAATCCAGCAACTCTCACCAGGTTAGATGTTATCAGAACAGTTTCTCCTTTTTTTTTATTGGCTGATTTACTTCATTGGGCTACTTGTTGATACTTGATACAGATACTCGCTGCAGTTTCTTAACAGTTTCAGTGAAAAGACAACCAGAAAACATAAAACCTGACACTTTAGGGTTTTATTTATCATGTTTTTGACTGTTTAGTAGATTTTGCTCACCTTCCTTTTTGTAATAATCTTAGATGTGACATTTTGAAACTAAAATGACAAAAAAACCTTTTATCTGGCTCTCATTTTTCGACTCACTGAGATTAAATTGAGACGGGTTTGAGACGCTCACGAAACTGAGAACCCTTCCAAACGCATTGAGACATCTCGGAGAATCGTCACGGTTACTGCCTTCAGTGAGTGTTAGGGATCACTCTCAGCTACTACCACGCCCAAGTTCAGCTCATTATCTTCAAAACTGACCGAGTTTGAGCCATTTTTGTGCTGGTTAAGGTCATTAAGCTGTGGTGGCCATCTCGATTCACTAAAATCCATCCAGTGCTTCATGAGATATTTTGCTAACAGACACACAGGCAATTACACAATTTCATACCCTAAACAGGGATGTGTGATGACAGAGTTGTTAAAATATCCAGGAATAATAGGTCAGCCATGATGGAAGAGGAGAATAAATGTTCATCACTCAGCTCCTGTCAGTTCTTCTCGTCTTTCTTAGATTTCTGCTGGTTTGTTTAATTAATTCACTTTTTTATTATCTTGAAGCTGATTTTGCTCTCCTGTATTTGGGATCAAGTTTACTAAAACAAAGCGTTTAAACCATTAAAGCGTTTGCGTCCTTTTTAATCCTCATTTCAGCAGTTGAATGGGTTTATTTTCCCTCAACTACAGGATTTGTATCAGAAATAAAACATTACATTATTGGGTTTGACCTGATGATGCATTTCAGATGAAGTCAGATTATTCACCCACAGAGCAGAGATGGAGGAGGAAGATAAGGGACGCAGAAAACGAAGAACATCCCGTTTGTTTTCAGTTTAACAGAGAAAACAAACAGCAGGTTTCAAGACTGTTTAAAATAATTTATTTCTTTTCTGTGTTGGAAAAGGTTTCAATCAAATGACAAACTTTAGTTTTCACAGCTCATTTTAACATCTAAGTTATGTTTTAAAAAAAAATGAGGACTTTACTTCAAATCAAATCATTTAATCTTGGGCAGAATAAAATATAGATATTAGATTCTCTAAATTAAATAGAAATATTAAAAGCAAGAGAAAAAAAATGAAAATGGTGTTTTAGTATTAGGAAATTATGAGTTATGTTAATTATTTACAAGAAAACAAAACAAATTTTTTAATTCTCTTGTTTCTGTGGTGACCATCTCCTTAAGCTGCTGGAGAATCTCTTCACACAAAAACAAACAAATCATCTGAAATAAATGATAACATCTGTGGTAGATTTTCTGAAATAACAGGACTCAGTGGAGAATTATCTTTCTGCAGGTCTCAGGACATCAGGAAGTTGTTCCAGAGTCAAACAAAGCAGGAAGTATTAGAAACTTTGAAGGCTTGTGATTCGTGCAGAGTTCAATCCACGAGCCAATCAGCTTCCAGGAATTGCTCGTGGTCAAAGCGTGCATGAATCCCAGAACCAATCAGTGAAGAGGAGCCTCATGATTGCACCGTTCCCAAGTCAAAACATGAAGACTTAAAGACTGAAAGAATAAAATGTTCCTTAAAAAGCATCTTGTAGTGATGGCGCTATGTCAGTCTAATTTAATTCTGGTGTTTAATCTGTTTTCTTTTACCATTTAAGTTTTTACACAGAAAATAAACTCAAATGTTCCTTATGCTCTTATACCAGAGAGCAAATATGTTGTTTTATTTTTATTTAATCCTTCAGTTTCTGCTGCAGGAGTTCATTTAATCTTCAGCTCTTCTTCTTTCCTGTTTTTGTCCTTCAGATGAGAATTTATTTAACTTCATGAAGACGTTGGTTCCTCAGCAGAAGTTTAGTTTTCAGGAAGCACCGTTTGTGTTGGTCGGTGTGTACCCCTGTTAAACAAAACACAAACAAAATGTCTCTCCTTTCTACACAGTGGACATTTAATCTGTTACAACATGTTGTGTTCTAGAAATGTAACTATAAATACAAATTAGATGTTTCTACAGTCAGCAGCTGCACAACTTATTACAAGAGATTTACT
>NC_051450.1:22378639-22384098 GCF_001649575.2 Kryptolebias marmoratus | reverse complement strand
ATTTGTTTATGGTCCTTGAGGGCCTCCATCCTGCAGGTTTTACTTGTTCCTCTGCTCCAACACACCTGATCTGAATCAATGGGTGATTATCAGGCTTCTGCAGAACATGAAGAGGTGATTTAACCTCTGAATCAGGTGTGTTGGAGCAGAGAAACAAGGAAAACCTGCAGGATGGTGGCCCTGAGGACCAGGATTGGACACCCCTGGTTTATATGTTTGAAACTTTTCTGCACATTAAAACAGATCCAGGATCAGCTGTTAGTCTGTCATGGTATTGAGAGTTTTGGTGTGTTTGATTTTGTTTGTTTGGTTTTTATTTCTTAGCCTTCCAATATCACAGCATGCCAGCTATTAGCATCAATAATGATGGACGAAGTGTCTCAGTTTCCTCCCGTTGCTTTTGAAGCCACAATCCCAGATTTTTGGGATGCTGGCATGTAGTATTTTTGGACTCAGATCCACCTTTTCTGTCGTCTCTCTAATGATGGTGCCAACAAACAAAAAAGTTGAATTATAAACTGAAACGACCAGCAGGGGGCGATGCTAGAGAGGGAAGTGTTCCCATTTACACTCAAAAAGCTGCATTTGAATTAAAACCAAAACTCTTCATGGATGGAGGATTACACTAACATTTGAGCTAAATCTTTTAAAGATTTTGCAAACAAACTTTACACTTTTTATATATTTTTGTCTCCTTTTACCTCTCAGCTTTAGGAGTTATGCTTTCCTCTGAAATCCTCCTGCAGTGCAGAATCTGCACCTAAACTCTCATTGACTTCCATTGTTTTAGCTCAGAAGTTTTCTTTCAAAACAGGAAGTAAAGGCTCGTTTTAACTTGTCATATCGCCTACAAAAAAACCCATTTGGAGATATAAAAATGTGTGACAACAAGCTGCTTCTGCAACTTAAATTCAGGATTTTTTTTTCCAGTTTTCACTCAGTGTTTGAGGAGAACCGTAGATGTTTTTGATCGTAATATTTCTATTTGTGACTTTTGCTTTAAAACCTGTTTTCATCTTTGTCTGTTGTGAGATTTAATGTGACAGCACAGCACATTTTCTCATCTTATATGTGACATTTGTGAAAAGGTGCATCTGAGTTTCTATCATTACTTCCTGTTTGCTGCTTACTTGGTTTATTTAAAGTCGCTCTCCTCTGGTTCCTCTGGTTCCTCTGGGTTCTGACGGTGCAGCTGTAGCTCAGATCAGGATCTCTGTCTGAAACCATCAGAGAGCTGCTGATGCTGTAAAGCTGCTCTTCAGTCTGCTGGACTCTGGGTCTGTCCTGGAGCTCCATGTTGGATGGAGGGCTGGTGGACCAGGTGAGTTCAGGTTCAGGGTAGATCCCCTCTGAGCTGCAGGTGATCCTGTTTCCTTCCTGAGAGATGCTGACCTCACTGACTGGAGCTGGAGACAAACAAATACACCAAGAACATCATGGAAAATGATAAAACAAAAGCAATACAAAAACAAATCCAACTGAAAGACATTTCTGAGTTCTCCTACCTTCTATCTCTAAGCCCACAAATGATCCCATATATCCATATGTGGTGGCGGTGTAGCACTGGTATCGCCCCTGATCCTGAATCTGCAGCCCTGTCAACAGCAGGGAGGCGTTTCCTCTGGAGATCTGATCCTTGAACAGAAACGTCCTGCCTTTGTAGCTGTCGTCCTGAACCCCCAGCTGGTCCCGGCCGTTGTAGTAGGAGTGGGCAAACGGGTCTCCTGTTGTCCCGTGGATCCAGTGGATGACGACGTCTGGGCTGAAATGGAACTGGCAGGGTAAAGTGCAGCGCTCACTGAAAACACAGGACACCTCGACACCTGACAGAAAATAAAAATTAAAGTTATACCCAAACAAAGAAAAATACACCAAGAATAAACTCTTTGTAGTCAGGCAGATATTTGATTTCTAAAAACGAGGAAATGTTGGGAGGATTTTAAAATCAAAACTAAAAGAAACTTAACAGGTTCTCCAACCTGCTGTTTATAGCCTCTCTCTTGTGAAAATGAAAACAATTCAAGACAGGATTTTAGGTAAAAACCACCGAGGAACTTATTCATCTGCAGCTTTTACAGGTTCGAAATAAAAGAAGTGCAGAATACTGACTTTACCTCATGACACATATTAAAAGTTTAAACTTTTTTATGTTTTTACAGACATAAAAATACATTTTATCGACACAAGAGCAACGGACAGTGCAATGCGTGCAATGGTACTTCCTGTTCACTGGCTGCTTACTTGGTTTATCCAAAGGAGCTCTCTCAGTTTTGATGATGCAGCGGTGGATCACATCAGTATTATTTTCTGGAAGTATCAGACAGCTGTTGATGTCGTCGGGCTGCTGTTCAGTCTGCTGGACGGTGGAGACGGAAGCTGCAGAGAAACAAACACATTTCTAGATTAATAAATGATTGTCTGTTGTCCCAGCTGGTTCAGGTTGTTATTATAGATTTCCAGCACCAGGTCCTCTCCACCCAGCCTTGGTTCCTGAGTGAAGCCTGGAGTCTCTGATCCTGGATCTACAAACCACAGTAAGGGTGGAAGAATCACATTTATCCTGGTCCAATGGGGACCCTACGAGGGACAAACTGCCTCAGAAAACATAGACTCTGGTGTCCTTCAGGACAGGAGCCCAACAAGAAAAGGGGGCGAGATCGTTCCTACCCTCACTCGTGGTCATGAACTTTGAGTAGAGACTGAAAGGAAACAGGAAACAGACGGTTGAAAGGAGTTTTCTGGAAGAGGAGACTGTGGAGAGAGACGTCTGGGCCTCTCTGCTCCGGCTGCTGCTCCGCCACCCGACTCCAGAACAAATAAAGTCATTTTCTTCTGTAGAACTTAAACAGTTTCTCACATGGTTGTGGAGGTATTTTGACCCACTCTTTCCAACGATGTTTCAGTTCTTTATGGTTTCTGCACAGGTTTCCACCACAGCATATCAATTAAGCATTTTTATCACACATTTTGGCTTAATTTCCATCATCTGAGGTTGTATTTACTTGATTTCAAGAGCTGAGGAAAAAACAAGTTTTCTTTTCTAATGACACATGAAACCTAAGAATTCAAAAAATTAGAATTTTTATTTTTTAGATGTTTTCAAAGAGGCTTAATAATTTATGTTAACTTCAATTAAGTAAAATTTCAAGAGAGAGACAAGAGTTCCATATTAAAACTGTTCGTTTCTAAATGTCAGCTGCTGAATTTTAGAAAAAATACAAATCTTCTAAATAAATGTAACATTTGATCAGTACTGAAGAGGTAAAAGCAAAGAAAGTTAATGTTCAGACACGTGTTTATGATGTGAGAGGTTTCTGTTAAAGAAATCCAATCAGAGAAACTTCTAATAAACTCAGAGACACGTGAGAAATTATTATTTCCTGGTTTATCATCGGTTTAAAAGCTGCTCCTGATGTTGATAAAGGAATAAGATCAAACTGAAGGTGCAGCAAACGCTTCACTCACCTCTTGATAAAGTCCACAGAAAAGTCACGACCCCCGTGAATATAAAAGACTTCATCGTAATCGTTCTGTAGGCTGTTGTCAAAATAAAGGAGTCAGTTGTTGTTGTAAATGATCTCATCCGACAGGTCTTTAAATGTTTCAGTCATGACTCAGAGGGTGTGACAAACTGAGCACCTGATGAATACCAACAAGTTTCTGGATCCAGTTAACTCAATAATTTACCAAACAGTTCACAAGACAAACATTAATCAGCATAAACTGAATTATTCTGATAAATTTAGTGTCAGTTTTTCAGTAACGACCCAGAAAACCCATCAGAGACTCAAACATGCTGCATCAGGAAACAAATGGCTCCAATAAATTCAGTTTATTTATACAGTTTTCCATTTATTACTGTGTTTTTCTTTTTCTTGTTAAATACATATGCACATGTTTTACATTCTTTAAATTAGCCCACACAGCTGCACATCTCTTTGAATCTGAGCATGCTATTTTTAATAACTGCACAGTATTTTTTCTCCTGTTCACATTTTGTTTTCTGTTTTTATTTTTCTTACCTTCTGTGTAAGTCTGCATTCTCTGATTTAAGTTTGCTGCTGGTACCTGAACTTCTCTTCTATTCTGTTCATTCTTACAGTCATGATTGTTTTAAATCCATAACAGCAGTCACAAGACGTGATTCTTTCAATGTTTTTGATTTGAATTCTTTTAATAAATGTGCATCATTTATGATAAAAAAATACCCACTAAACACGCATCAGTCACTTCAAAAAGTCTACTGTATAATTTATTATAAATGAGTGAAATCAGCAGAGTCAGGTTTTGTTGCCAACGATTACGAGTCGTTTGTTTACATCCGATCGTTGATGAGGACACTTCAGACAGTCTGACAGATACCGAGGTTTCATGTGATCTTAGGTTGGAGCTAAGATCAAATGAAATGAGCTGTGCTGAGATAATCTGAACTCTAACAGGAGGATTTCTGTAACTGATGGTAACTAATCACTGAATTTAGTTGTAAACATAGGAGAGGAATATCTGCTGTTTACTGACACAAGTTTTACAAAAACCCTGATGAGCTTCAGTTACATTAACCCCCCAACAATCATTTAATGATGGAGAAACTGTATTAGAAGCATAACATTGAAATATCAAATTTTTTTACAAATGTTTTGGCTTTAAATTATTGCCTGTGGACGACCACATGGAAGAAGTCAGCATACAAATGCGACAGCACAGTGCTATGCTAGTGGCTATTGCTGTCGGTGCAGCTCAACTCTGAGGAGCTTAAAGAGTGTAAGAAAACAACAATAGAGAGGGGCGCTAGTGTGCAGCTATGGAGTAGACGTGCTTTTGCTGAGCTCCGTGTCACTACCTCTATTTAATATTTAAATACTGCACCAGAGCTTTTATCTTTTTACTGCAATAACATTAAACGCTCGTTACATTAGTACACCGCTGTTTTGCTTAATTTCGTCATGCCAAGGAAAGACGGATCGCAGAAGTCGACCTCTCAGGCGAGCTCAGCTGTTAGCAACGAGGCTATATTAGCCGCCGTCAATGGCCACAAGGATGAGCTCTCTAAAGTTTATGCTCTCGTGGACTCTCTCAAAAAATCGCTGGAAGTACGCCTGGACTCCATTGAGGCTCGCTTAACAACCCTTCAAAAAGAACACAGTGAAGCCCAGCACCGCCTAGACGACATAGACACGGCTCTTTCCTCTACTGATGCTCGTGTTGCAGCGCTGGAGGCTACATGCTGCGAGCTAGCTGCGGCTAACGGGCTTCTCAAAACAAAGGTAAACGACTTGGAAGGACGCTCACGCAGACAAAACATTCGCATCGTTGGCATCAAGGAGGGAGAAGAAGATGGTCACCCTACAGAGTTTGTCTCAAAACTCATCTCGGAGCTGCTTGGGCACGACAACTTTCCCAAGCCTGTAAAAGTAGATCGGGCGCATCGCGGCCTGAGGCCTAAGCCGCTTCCAAATGAT